>NC_057798.1:502687370-502774775 GCF_018294505.1 Triticum aestivum
TGCCCGAACTCGCTTGGAAGCTGTTGTTGTAGGAAAACTCGGCATATGGAAGACAATCTTCCCACTTCATACCGAAAGAGATGACACAAGCCATGAGCATATCTTCAAGGATTTGATTGACTCGCTCGACTTGGCCACTTGTTTGAGGATGGAAAGTTGTGCTGAAACGAATATTGGTGCCCATGGCCGTCTGAAAGGAGTCCCAGAACTTAGAAGTGAAGATGCTTCCACGATCTGAAGATATCAATTGTGGAACACCGTGCAAGGAGACAATTCTGGAGGTGTATAGCTCTGCCAGCTGAGCTGCTGTGATAGATTCTTTGATAGGAAGAAAATGAGCCACTTTAGTAAGCTTGTCAATGACAACGAAGATAGCATCATTTCCACGCTTGGACTTGGGAAAACTAGTCACGAAGTCCATCTCAATATGGTCAAACTTCCATTCCGGAATAGCAAGAGGTTGGAGGAGACCAGCTGGTCTTTGGTGTTCCGCTTTCACCCTTCTGCAGAGATCACACTCATTCACGAATTGAGCAATCTCTCGCTTCATTCGAGTGCACCAATATGACTGCTTAAGGTCATGGTACATCTTTGTACTTCCAGGATGAATGGATAGGAGGGAATTGTGTGCCTCATTCATGATGACTTTTCTCAGATCACCTTTTGGAACCACAATTCGATCCTCGAAGAAAAGAGTATATTTGTCATCCAAGCGATAGCACTTGTATTTGGGAATGCCCTTGTCAATACCACGTTTCACCTTCTTCACCATGGTATCCAGGAGTTGTGCCTCACGAATTTGATCTTCCAAAGTAGGAGAGACTATGAGGTTGGCAAGAAAGCCTTGAGGAACAACTTGAAGATTCAGCTTGCGGAAGGCTTCACAAAGGTCTGGTTGAAACGGCTTGAGAATTAGACTGTTGCAATAAGCCTTTTTGCTCAGAGCATCTGCAATCACATTCGCCTTGCCAGGAGTATATTTGATACTCGGATTGTACTCTTGAATCATTTCGACCCATCGAGTTTGCCTGAGGTTAAGGTTGGGTTGAGTGAAGATATACTTGAGACTCTTGTGATCGGTGAAAATGTCCACTTGCCTTCCCAATAAGAGGTGTCTCCATGTTATCAATGTATGCACAACTGCCGCCAACTCAAGATCATGAGTGGGGTAGTTCTTTTCGTTGGGCTTCAACTGACGAGAGGTATAGGCCACAACTTTTTTCTCTTGCATCAACACAGCACCGAGACCTTGAAGGGAAGCATCACAGAATACTTCAAATGGCTTGGATTCATCACGAGGAGTCAAAACAGGAGTTGTGACTAGCTTCTCTTTGAGGGTGTTGAAAGCGACGTCACACTCAGGCGTCCAGACATACTTGACATGCTTCTGGAGGAGGTTGGAAAGAGGCTTTGCAATCTTAGAGAAGTTCTCAACGAATCTTCGGCAATAGCTTGCAAGACCGAGAAAACTGCGGAGCTGCTGGAAATTCTGAGGCGGTTCCCAATTTAGAACAGCAGAAACCTTTGCGGGATTAACAACAATGCCCTTGGCAGAGATGATATGACCAAGATAAAGAACTTCATCAAGCCAGAACTCACATTTGGAAAACTTCGCATAGAATTGATGCTCTCTGAGCTTGTCGGGCACCAATCGCAAATGTTTGGCATGATCCTGCTTATTCTTGGAGAAGACCAAAATATCATCGAGATACACAGGACGAATTCATTGGTGTAGGGGTTGAAGATAAAGTTCATCATGCGAGAGAACGTTGGAGGAGCATTGACAATGCCGAAAGACATGACAGTATATTCATAAGAACCATAGCTTGTTCTGAATGCTGTCTTGGGAATATCTTGTTCACGAATGCGAATCTGGTGATACCCCATACGAAGGTCAAGCTTGGAGAAGACTTTAGCCCCTTTGAGTTGCTCGAAAAGCTCGTTGATGTTGGGAAGTGGATACTTGTTCTTGATTGTCTTCTTGTTCAATGGACGGTAATCGACGCAAAGTCGGTCCGTGCCATCCTTCTTCTGGACAAAAAGAACTCCACAACCCCATGGGGAAGAACTCGGTCTGATCAAACCCAGACGCTCTTGTTCATCGAGATGCTTCTTCAATTCCTTCAGCTCCTTGGGTCCAAGCTTGTAAGGACGCTTGCATACGGGTTCCGTTCCAGGCTCAAGATCAATAACGAACTCGACTGGCCCATGAGGAGGCATACCCGGAAGCTCTTCTGGAAAGACATCTTGGTACTCACAAACGACTGGAATTTGCGACATAGCATCCAATTCTCCCTTCTCATTGAGAGAAAACAACCGAATGGTTTCATCACGAGCGGCATAGATGATAACATCCTCAGAAGGGTGTGTCAATTGAATCTGCCTGGCAGCACAATCAAGCTGAGCATTGTGCTTAGAAAGCCAGTCCATCCCAAGAATTAGATCAATATTAGAGTCGCCAAGAACCATTGGAGAAGATAGAAATCTATAATCGCCCATCTTGATAGAAACATCTGGAGCCATCATTTTGGTGTTCATGAATAAACCCGGAGAGGAAATTGCTATCGGCTTAGGTAGATCAACATTATGCAAATCATGCATGGATGCAAAAGGCTTTGATATGAATGAAATAGAAGCACCTGTATCAAATAAAACTTTTGCAGGAATATCATTAACTGGAAGATTACCCATGATCACATCTGAAGAATCCTCTGCCTAAGCTGCATTCATCATGTTCACCTTTGCAGACTTTGGATTATGCTTGACCACAACATTGCTTGAAGATCTCACAGGAGGAGGAGGAGGAAGGCGCCTTTGATTTAAGCATTTGTTCGCGTAGTGGCCTTTCTACTGGCACTTGTTGCATGTCACTTCTAAGAGCGGACGGTGATAAGGAGCATTTGACCTTGGAGCTTGAGACTGAGACTTGTTCTGATAGCCTGGGTTGGGTGGGTGGGAAGATCCACGGCCACCTGAGTTCTTCTGTTGGTAAGGATGACGAAACGGAGGAGGAGGAAGATAAAACTTCTGCTTCTTAGCTGCCACTTGTGAGGAAGAAGAAGATTGCACTGCATCCTTGATTCTCTTCTTAGAAGCCTCACACTTGAGCTGAGCACCTTCTTGCTTGAGTGCCATATTGTAGAATTGATCAAACTGAGTAGGCTCAATAAGAACGAGAGCTCACTGCAGATCCTCTCTAAGGCCACCTCTGAACTGATAGATCATACTCTTCTCATCTGGAACATCTTGCTTAGCAAAGCGAGCAAGTTTCTGAAACTGCTTGTTGTATTCGTACACTGACATGTTGCCTTGCTTGAGATTGCGGAACTCCTCACACTTGCTCTCAACAACACTGGTAGGAATATGGTGAGCTTTAAAGTCCCGATAGAAATCAGTCCAAGTAATCACTCGACCACCCCTGGAATCCTTATATTGCTGGAACCAATGAGCTGCCTGATCCTTGAGCTGAAAAGAAGCGAACTTGACATAGTCCTCAGGCCTGACATTGCTGCAATCAAAATGCTTTTTGATATCCACGATCCAATCATCGGCGTCTGTGGCCTTGGCACAGTAGCTGAAAGACTTCGGCTGATTTGCCAGGAACTGGTTGAGGGTAGGAAACTGAGGCTGATGATTGAAATGCCCTTGACCTTGATTCCCTTGGTTGCCTTGGCCTTGGTTGCGCTCTTGCATGAGCTGGATCATCATCTGGGCATGGGCGATAGAGGCTGCCATCAAAGCTTGCCATGCCTCCGGAGGCGGAGGTGGTGGTGGAGGGTTCGCCTGACTCCCATCATTGCGATCCGGATTCTGACGCGTTGGCGGAGCCATCCTGAAGAGGGTGACATCCGTTAGCATCTTGATAGACAGATAGACAAGTTGAATCAACGGATAGAAATTGCAACATATAGTCTTCACAATAAACATTCGAACAAAGATGAACGAATGAATTCCAAAGTAAACATCACACGTCCATTAAGGTGAGAAGCCACTTGAATAGATATTGATGAATGAAATAAACAAGGTACAACTGGAACAAATAAGTGGTAAGGATTACCCAATCACAAACCAAATATCTGCGGGAAGAAATGCTAGAGCTACTTGAATCCCACCTATAAACTCCCGAAACTTTCCGGTTATGCAATCAGGTGTTGGGGATACAGGGGAAGCAATATATCTCACCCAAACTAACAATCCCTACATCTAGCTGTATCCATCCGTCAACACATAACCGAGAAACCTTCGGAAATCGTGTACCTCAACCTTCGAAAAGCATCCGTTATACGAGTTATGGCAATACTCCCGAGCTCGCCCCAGTACTGGGTTATCAGGGTTATCTCACCAACAACTGTACAAAAGAGATTTTCGATGTCGGCAAAAACTCAGGTATTCTAGAACTGCAACGATAAAATTGTGACGACAACACCTCAGAGCTCGACTCCCCGGGTCAAAGCCACATAAATAGACAGGAGGCACCAAGAACAATGTTCTCGTCACAAAACCATCGGAATGATTCTAAGATACCCGCGTGATCCTAAAATTCTTTTTAGTGAAATTTGAGGAGAGGAAAGTTAAAACATCTACGTCAGAAGACCTCACCAGAGTGACAAAGGGACTGAGGAGTAAAAAGAATCCTACTCTCCGATATATATAATCCTAAGACTCAAAACATTTTTGTTCTAGACTCAACATCGCCAGCAAACAATCAAGTAGGGGGCTCCTAAGTCGGGGATGGCTCTGATTACCAACTTGTAACACCCACGATGCGGCTATATCTCCCACGTGTCGAAGCAAGACTTAGAGGCATAACCGCATGGTGGTTTCATCGCAAGAAGGGTCATCTTCACACAATCCCATGTAATGAACAAGAATGGGATAAAGAGAGTTGGCTTACAATCGCCACTTCACACAATACATAATTTAAAATCATACATCATTCAAATACACTCATAGACCGGCTACGGTCAAGTTCAAATGAAAAGAAGACAACCCCAAAAGCTAGATCCCCGATCGTCCCGACTGGGCACCTCTACTGATCATCTGGAAATGATACATAGTAACGACCAAGGGCCTCATGAAATTCCCACTTCAGCTTAGTTGCGCCATCTGCGCCAGTATCCTCGGCACCTGCATCTGTTTTGGTAGAATCTGTGAGCCACGGGGACTCAACAATCTCACACCCGCGAGATCAAGACTATTTAAGCTCATAGGTAGGTAAAGGGGGTAATATGGTGGAGCTGCAGCAAGCACTAAGCATATATGGTGGCTAACATACGCAAGTGAGAGCGAGAAGAGAAGCAACGCATCGATCGAGAAGCTAGAAGCGATCAAGAAGTGATCCTGAAACTACCTACGTCAAGCATAACTCAAACCGTGTTCACTTCCCGGACTCCGCCGAGAAGAGACCATCAAGGCTACACACACGGTTGATGCATTTTAATGAAGTCAAGTGTCAAGTTATCTACAGCCGGACATTAACAAATTCCCATCTGCCTCATAACCGCGGGCACAGCTTTCGAAAGATCATATACCCTGCAGGGGTGTCCCAACTCAGCCCATCACATGCTCTCACGGTCAACGAAGGATAAACCTTCTCCCGGGAAGACCCGATCAGTCTCGGAATCCCGGTTCCCAAAACATTTCGACAATGGTAAAACAAGACCAGCAAAGCCGCCCGATGTGTCGACAAATCCCGATAGGAGTCGCACGTATCTCGTTCTCAGGGCACACCGGATGGGCAAGACGTCGGGTTGGTATAGACCCTGGTTGCCCAGGGGACGCCGGACATCGCCCAGGTTGGACCAACACTCGAAGGAGCACTGGCCCGGGGGGGTAAATAAAGATGACCCTTGGGCTCGTGAAAACCCAAGGGAAAAGGGCTTAGGTGGCAAATGGTAAAACCAAGGTTGGGCCTTGCTGGAGGAGTTTTATTCAAAGCGAACTTTTAAGGGGTCCCATAAATCACCCAACCATGTAAGGAACGCAAACTCAAGGAACATAACACCGGTATCACGGAAACTAGGGCGGCAAGAGTGGAACAAGTCACCAGGCATAAGTCCGAGCCTTCCACCCTTTACCAAATATATAAGGTGCATTAATTAAAACAGGAGATATTGTGATATCCCAAAATATCCGTGTTCCGACCAGGAACAAACTTCATCGTCACCTGCAACTAACAATGCTATAAGAGGGGCTGAGCAAAAGCGGTGACATAGCCAATCAATGGTTGCTAGGACAGCTTGGTTAGAGGTTTGACATGGCAATAGGTAGGCATGGTAAACAATGGTAGGAAGAGCTAACATAGCGATAGAGCGAGTACTAGCAAGCAAAAAATAGAAGTGATATCGAAGGTATGATCATCTTGCCTGCAAGGTTCTCAGAGTTGTCGAAGGCTGGATCCTCGTAAGCGTACTCAACAGGTTCCTCGTGCACGTACTCATCTCCCGGCTCTACCCAAAGCAAGAACACAAGCAAGGAACCACAATAAATCACGGTGCAATGCACAGGCATCATGATGCAAAACATGTCATGATATGCGAGAGGTGATATGCAAAGCGTATGCGTGCTTCAGAAGGAAAGATGATGAACAAGGCATCAACTTGGCAAACCAAGTATGCCGCTGGAAAGATGAGATGAATTCGGTTGGAATCGATATAGAGATCACCGGATTCGGATGCACGGTTTGCAAAAGACAAGCAAGACAAGATATGATGCAAACAGCAACATGGCCACTTGGATGCAAAGTATGAATAAGCTATAGCACCCAAACATATGAACAAGATGCATAACAGTGATGTACAGGAGATGCTCTACGAAACATGAACACTGAGCTCAATCTAAAAACCACTAGAGCATGACTACAATAGCATGGCAATGATGCAAAACATAACAGTTCTGCAGACTTAGTGGAATTACTAGGCATAGCAGAAAACAGATTTAATATGGCATCTTTACAAGCTTGATTAACTCACTACCAGGCAAGTCATGGCATGGAACAAGTACTAGCATGAATTAGGCATGAAAAAGAAGCTACTCATGTGCAAAACAATCTCATAGCATGCTTGAAATATACCACATAACAATGACAAGACAACATCATGATGTAAAATGACATGTTCATGAACTTGCTCAAATGCAGAAACTAATGCCACCACTGGATTGGTGGGATTTTCTACCCCAAAAACATATATAATATGTTAGGGTTGCTGTAGAAAAATCATCACAAGTGCACTAAGTTAAAACCTTCCCTAAATGGAAACCTCAGCATATGCCAAAACTGGCATGTTCTGAAATGGAATAAAACAGAAAACCTGCGGGGAAAGCTAGGTGCACCCCAGCTGTACCCAGATGTTAGGCTGACTGGTAGGGCCGTGGGCCACGTGGCTGGGTGTGTATGACCGGTGGGGACAAGGCGTCAGTGTCACAACGAAAAAGAAAGAAAAAATAAAATCCACACAAAACTGTGGAGAGCCTGGGATTCGAACCCAGGTCTCCTTGGTGGTGGGCGTGTGTGACGACCAGTTGAGCTAGAACGCGGTGGTTGGTTTGGTAGGGGCTATGCTTCAGTTGAGGAAACCTGAAGCGGGTACGGGTCCCTTCTCATCTGCAGCAGAGAAGTCGCCGACGGTGCCTGCGAGCAATGACGACGACCACCGGAGCCAAGGGGTACCGGCGGGGGTGCGGGATAGGCCAAGGAGTGCGGGGCACAATGGCGCGCTCGCAAATTCTGGAGCGCGAGCTCGTGCAGCGGCTACATGGAGGGGGTGCAAAGCGCGAGCGCGTGGCAGCCGAGGAAGCAGGACAGCACGGGGCCAGCGGGCTGCGCTGGCGTGAGTGATGCGAGGGATGGTGTGGTGCGGGATAGAAAAGGTGCAGCGAGGCGAACCAGAGCGCGGCGAAGCGCGAGCAACGACGGCGTCCACTGAACCTTACACCAAAGAAAATGCAGAGATCGCCAGAGCATCCCGATCATGGCAAAGGCGCGATCCTAGCATCTCCTACGGGGATAATCCAGCATTGAGAAGGTGGAGGGAGGAAGCCGGGAATACCTCCTTACCCTAGGACAAGAAGACGATGACGGAGACGAGCCTGTGGCGACGCGGACGAGCTCTGAACCTGGTGGGGCTGCTGTCCGCAAAGCAGGGGAGGAAGAGGACGACGGGGAAGTAGCCGGACTTGGTGTCTTCTACCTTGGTTCACAGCAAGAAGAAGACGATGACGATCACCCGGAGCATTTGGAGGGAGGCGGGGCGCTGCTGGTGGATCCTACGCCGGGGACAAGCTCCAGCTTGCCTCGGCCATGAAGCGGGCGGCGGCTATGGGGCACGAGCGAGGACTTACCGTGGCGGCGGAGAGAGAGGGGGAAAAGGGAAACCCTGGGAGGGCGCGGGGGCTTAAAAGGAGGGGATGAGACGGTGCTGCCTCGACGTCTGTGAAGCTCACGGCGCGGGCGCGTGCACTCTCTCTCAGGAGCAGAGACGGAGGCAGCACGGAGCAGGTAGGCGTGAGGCCGTGGGTCGCTGACAAGCGGGCCCGGCAAGGGAGAAAGAGGGAAAACGGGGCTGCTGGGCTGGATGGCCGCGGCTAGAGCTGCTGCGCTGGTTGGGCTGGCGGGGTAAAAAGGCCTCGGCTGGGCTGCGGGATGCCCAGGGGGGGCTGCTGCGCTGGCTGCTCTCCTTTTTTCTATTTGTGCAAACAGAAAAAGAAACAGAAAAGCACAAGGTAAAAGGATAGGAGTTGGAGTATAAAGAAAATACTCTCAAGCTCCTGGAATTATCCACTATTTTAATAAATTGCATTGGGCATTTTTAGAGGTAGAAAAATAAGACAAGTTTGAATTATATTCAAACTTGTGTCATTTTTGAACCTGACCAAAACAGCTTCAAATAAAGATATATTTGGCAGAAAGGCTTAGGGCATGGAGCAAGATTTACAGGGAGAAGATGAACATTAATAGAGAAAGGAAAAATAGCCCTTGATAAAAGAAGGAAGTCGAGGGAAGGAGGAGAAGTGATGGTGCAATGGTTTGAAAGGGGGACAAGGTCATGCCCATGATGCTCATGGCAACAACATGAATGACAACATGCAACATGAGATGGCATGAGATGAAAATGCACTATATGATGAGGATGAATGCAAAATGACAAGAGGCACAAATGCAATATAGTAAGGAGAGCATGACAAAGAAAATAAAAACACACATAACCAAAACAAGATGAGGCCAAGCATGACAAAACCCACAAGAATTGGATGAAGGTCAAGTTGATATATTGCCAAAATGGGACATGTTACAACTGGGGTGTTACAACTCTCCTCCACTACAAGAGGATCTCGTCCCGAGATCTAGGACTGAAAGAACTCCGGATATTCGGAACAGAGGTGATCCTCGCGCTCCCAGGTGGCTTCTCGGTCAGAATGGTGTGACCACTTCACTTTCAGGAATTTGATTGACTTGTTGCGAGTCTTGCGCTCGGTCTCTTCTAGAATAGCAACGGGGTGCTCATGATAAGAGAGATCTTCTTGGAGATTGATTTCTTCGAAGTTGATACTGCGCTCAGGAGCCTTGAAGCACTTGCGAAGCTGTGACACGTGAAACACATCGTGCACGTTTGCAAAGTTGGATGGAAGCTCAAGTTGATAGGCGAGGTCGCCTCTTTTGCCAATGATCTTTAAAGGACCCACATATCTAGGGGCAAGCTTCCCTTTGATACCGAAGCGACGAGTGCCTTTCATTGGAGAGACGCGGAGGTAGACATGGTCTTCGATTTCAAAAGCCAAGTCACGGTGCTTGCTATCATAGTAACTCTTTTGGCGCGATTGCGCGGCTTTGAGATTCTCACGAATGACTTTGCACATTTCTTCGGCTTCTGTGATCAAGTCGTTGCCAATAAGTTGGCGTTCACCTGTCTCAGACCAATTGAGAGGAGTACGGCACTTTCTGCCGTAGAGAATTTTGAATGGGGCCTTGCCCGAACTCGCTTGGAAGTTGTTGTTGTAGGAAAACTCGGCATATGGAAGACAATCTTCCGACTTCATACCGAAAGAGATGACACAAACCATGAGCATATCTTCAAGGATTTGATTGACTCGCTCGACTTGGCCACTTGTTTGAGGATGGAAAGCTGTGCTGAAACGAATGTTGGTGCTCATGGCCGTCTGAAAGGAGTCCCGGAACTTAGAAGTGAAGATGCTTCCACGATCTGAAGATAGCAATTGTGGAATACCGTGCAAGGAGACAATTCTGGAGGTGTATAGCTCTGCCAGCTAAGCTGCTGTGATAGATTCTTTGATAGGAAGAAAATGAGCCACTTTAGTAAGCTTGTCAATGACAACGAAGATAGCATCATTTCCACGCTTGGACTTGGGAAAACTAGTCACGAAGTCCATCTCGATATGGTCAAACTTCCATTCCGGAATAGCAAGAGGTTGGAGGAGACCAGCTGGTCTTTGGTGTTCTGCTTTCACCCTTCTGCAGAGATCACATTCATTCACGAATTGAGCAATCTCTCGCTTCATTCGAGTCCACCAATATGACTGCTTGAGGCCATGGTACATCTTTGTACTTCCAGGATGAATGGATAGGAGGGAATTGTGTGCCTCATTCATGATGACTTTTCTCAGATCACCATTTGGAACCACAATTCGATCCTCGAAGAAAAGAGTATCTTTGTCATCCAAGCGATAGCACTTTTATTTGGGAATGCCCTTGTCAATACCACGTTTCACCTTCTTCACCATGGTATCCAGGAGTTGTGCCTCACGTATTTGATCTTCCAAAGTAGGAGAGACTATGAGGTTGGCAAGAAAGCCTTGAGGAACAACTTGAAGATTCAGCTTGCGGAAGGCTTCACAAAGGTCCGGTTGAAACGGCTTGAGAATTAGACTGTTGCAATAAGCCTTTCTGCTCAGAGCATCTGCAATCACATTCGCCTTGCCAGGAGTATATTCGATACTCGGATTGTACTCTTGAATCATTTCGACCCATCGAGTTTGCCTGAGGTTAAGGTTGGGTTGAGTGAAGATATACTTGAGACTCTTGTGATCGGTGAAAATGTCCACTTGCCTTCCCAATAAGAGGTGTCTCCATGTTATCAATGTATGGACAACTGCCGCCAACTCAAGATCATGAGTGGGGTAGTTCTTTTCGTTGGGCTTCAACTGACGAGAGGTATAGGCCACAACTTTTTTCTCTTGCATCAACACAGCACCGAGACCTTGAAGGGAAGCATCACAGAATACTTCAAATGGCTTGGATTCATCACGAGGAGTCAAAACAGGAGTTGTGACTAGCTTCTCTTTGAGGGTGTTGAAAGCAACGTCACACTCAGGCGTCCAAACATACTTGACATGCTTCTGGAGGATGTTGGAAAGAGGCTTTGCAATCTTAGAGAAGTTCTCAACGAATCTTCGGCAATAGCTTGCAAGACCGAGAAAACTGCGGAGCTGCTGGAAATTCTGAGGCGGTTCCCAATTTAGAACAGCAGAAACCTTTGCGGGATTAACAACAATGCCCTTGGCAGAGATGATATGACCAAGATAAAGAACTTCATCAAGCCAGAACTCACATTTGGAAAACTTCGCATAGAATTGATGCTCTCTCAGCCTGTCGAGCACCAATCGCAAATGTTTGGCATGATCCTGCTTATTCTTGGAGAAGACCAAAATATCATCGAGATACACCAGGACAAATTCATTGGTGTAGGGGTTGAAGATAAAGTTCATCATGTGAGAGAACATTGGAGGAGCATTGACAATGCCGAAAGACATGACAGTATATTCATAAGAACCATAGCTTGTTCTGAATGCTGTCTTGGGAATATCTTGTTCACGAATGTGAATCTGGTGATACCCCATACGAAGGTCAAGCTTGGAGAAGACTTTAGCCCCTTTGAGTTGCTCGAAAAGCTCGTTGATGTTGGGAAGTGGATACTTGTTCTTGATTGTCTTCTTGTTCAATGGACGGTAATCGACGCAAAGTCGGTCTGTGCCATCCTTCTTCTGGACAAAAAGAACTCCACAACCCCATGGGGAAGAACTCGGTCTGATCAAACCCAGACGCTCTTGTTCATCGAGCTGCTTCTTAAATTCCTTCAGCTCCTTGGGTCCAAGCTTGTAAGGACGCTTGCAAACGGGTTCCGTTCCAGGCTCAAGATTAATAACGAACTCGACTGGCCGATGAGGAGGCATACCAGGAAGCTCTTCTGGAAAGACATCTTGGTACTCACAAACGACTGGAATTTGCGACATAGCATCCAATTCGCCCTTCTCATTGAGAGAAAACAACCGAATGGTTTCATCACGAGCGGCATAGATGATAACATCCTCAGAAGGGTGTGTCAATTGAATCTGCCTGGCAGCACAATCAAGCTGAGCCTTGTGCTTAGAAAGCCAGTCCATCCCAAGAATTAGATCAATATTAGAGTCGCCAAGAACCATTGGAGAAGATAGAAATCTATAATCGCCCATCTTGATAGAAACATCTGGAACCATCATTTTGGTGTTCATGAATAAACCCGGAGAGGAAACTGCTATCGGCTTAGGTAGATCAACATTATGCAAATCGTGCATGGATGCAAAAGGCTTTGATATGAATGAAATAGAAGCACCTGTATCAAATAAATTTTTTGCAGGAATATCATTAACTGGAAGATTACCCATGATCACAGCTGAAGAATCCTCTGCCTGAGCTGCATTCATCATGTTCACCTTTGCAGACTTTGGATTATGCTTGACCACAACATTGCTTAAAGATCTCACAGGAGGAGGAGGAGGAAGGCGCCTTTGATTTAAGCATTTGTTCGCGTAGTGGCCTTTCTACTGGCACTTGTTGCAAGTCACTTCTGAGAGCGGACGGTGATAAGGAGCATTTGACCTTGGAGCTTGAGACTGAGACTTGTTCTGATAGCCTGGGTTTGGTGGGTGGGAAGATCCACGGCCACCTGAGTTCTTCTGTTGGTAAGGCTGACGAAACGGAGGAGGAAGATAAAACTTCTGCTGCTTAGCTGCCACTTGTGAGGAAGAAGAAGATTGCACTGCATCCTTGATTCTCTTCTTAGAAGCCTCACACTTGAGCTGAGCACCTTCTTGCTTGAGTGCCATATTGTAGAATTGATCAAACTGAGTAGGCTCAATAAGAACGAGAGCTAACTGCAGATCCTCTCTAAGGCCACCTCTGAACTGATAGATCATACTCTTCTCATCTGGAACATCTTGCTTAGCAAAGCGAGCAAGTTTCTGAAACTGCTTGTTGTATTCGTACACTGACATTTTGCCTTGCTTGAGATTGCGGAACTCCTCACACTTGCTCTCAACAACACTGGTAGGAATATGGTGAGCTTTAAAGTCCCGATAGAAATCAGTCCAAGTAATCACTCGACCACCTCTGGAATCCTTATATTGCTGGAACCAATGAGCTGCCTGATCCTTGAGCTGAAAAGAAGCGAACTTGACATAGTCCTCAGGCCTGACATTGCTGCAATAAAAATGCTTGTTGATATCCACGATCCAATCATCGGCGTCTGTGGCCTCGGCACAGTAGTTGAAAGACTTTGGCTGATTTGCCAGGAACTGGTTGAGGGTAGGAAACTGAGGCTGATGATTGAACTGCCCTTGACCTTGATTCCCTTGGTTTCCTTGGCCTTGGTTGCGCTCTTGCATGAGCTGGATCATCATCTGGGCATGGGCGTTAGAGGCTGCCATCAAAGCTTGCCATGCCTCCGGAGGAGGAGGTGGTGGTGGAGGGTTCGCCTGACTCCCATCATTGCGATCTGGATTCTGACGCGTTGGCGGAGCCATCCTGAAGAGGGTGACATCCGTTAGCATCTTGATAGACAGATAGACAAGTTGAATCAACGGATAGAAATTGCAACATATAGTCTTCACAATAAACATTCGAACAAAGATGAACGAATGAATTCCAAAGTAAACATCACACGTCCATTAAGGTGAGAAGCCACTTGAATAGATATTGATGAATGAAATAAACAAGGTACAACTGGAACAAATAAGTGGTAAGGATTACCCAATCACAAACCAAATATCTGCGGGAAGAAATGCTAGAGCTACTTGAATCCCACCTATAAACTCCCGAAACTTTCCGGTTATGCAATCAGGTGTTGGGGATACAGGGGAAGCAATATATCTCACCCAAACTAACAATCCCTACATCTAGCTGTATCCATCCGTCAACACATAACCGAGAAACCTTCGGAAATTGTGTACCTCAACCTTCGAAAAGCATCCGTTATACGAGTTATGGCAATACTCCCGAGCTCGCCCCAGTACTGGGTTATCGGGGTTATCTCACCAACAACTGTACAAAAGAGATTTTCGATGTCGGCAAAAACTCAGGTATTCCAGAACTGCAACGATAAAATTGTGACGACAACACCTCAGAGCTCGACTCCCCGGGTCAAAGCCACATAAATAGACAGGAGGCACCAAGAACAATGTTCTCGTCACAAAACCATCGGAATGATTCTAAGATACCCGCGTGATCCTAAATTTTTTTAGTGAAATTTGAGGAGAGGAAAGTCAAAACATCTACGTCAAAAGACCTCACCAGAGTGACAAAGGGACTGAGGAGTAAAAAGAATCCTACTCTCCGATATATATAATCCTAAGACTCAAAACATTTTTGTTCTAGACTCAACATCGCCAGCAAACAATCAAGTAGGGGGCTCCTAAGTCAGGGATGGCTCTGATTACCAACTTGTAACACCCACGATGCGGCTATATCTCCCACGTGTCGAAGCACGACTTAGAGGCATAACCGCATGGTGGTTTCGTCGCAAGAAGGGTCATCTTCACACAATCCCATGTAATGAACAAGAATGGGATAAAGAGAGTTGGCTTACAATCACCACTTCACACAATACATAATTTAAAATCATACATCATTCAAATACACTCATAGACCGGCTACGGTCAAGTTCAAATGAAAAGAAGACAACCCCAAAAGCTAGATCCCCGATCGTCCCGACTGGGCACCTCTACTGATCATCTGGAAACGATACATAGTAACGACCAAGGGCCTCATGAAATTCCCACTTCAACTCAGTTGCGCCATCTGCGCCAGTATCCTCGGCACCTGCATCTGTTTTGGTAGAATCTGTGAGCCACGGGGACTCAGCAATCTCAGACCCGCGAGATCAAGACTATTTAAGCTCATAGGTAGGTAAAGGGGGTAATATGGTGGAGCTGCAGCAAGCACTAAGCATATATGGTGGCTAACATACGCAAGTGAGAGCGAGAAGAGAAGCAACGCATCGATCGAGAAGCTAGAAGCGATCAAGAAGTGATCCTGAAACTACCTACGTCAAGCATAACTCAAATAGTGTTCACTTCCCGGACTCCGCCGAGAAGAGACCATCACGGCTACACACACGGTTGATGCATTTTAATGAAGTCAAGTGTCAAGTTATCTACAGCCGGACATTAACAAATTCCCATCTGCCTCATAACCGCGGGCACAGCTTTCGAAAGATCATATACCCTGCAGGGGTGTCCCAACTCAGCCCATCACATGCTCTCACGGTCAACGAAGGATAAACCTTCTCCCGGGAAGACCCGATCAGTCTCGGAATCCCGGTTCGCAAAACATTTCGACAATGGTAAAACAAGACCAGCAAAGCCGCCCGATGTGTCGACAAATCCCGATAGGAGTCGCACGTATCTCGTTCTCAGGGCACACCGGGTTGGTATAGACCCTGGTTGCCCAGGGGACGCCGGACATCGCCCAGGTTGGCAAGACGTCGGGTTGGTACAACCGGACATTAACAATTTCCCATCTACCTCATAACTGCGGGCACGGCTTTCGAAAGATCATATACCCTGCAGGAACATAACACCGGTATCACGGAAACTAGGGCGGCAAGAGTGGAACAAGTCACCAGGCATAAGGCCGAGCCTTCCACCCTTTACCAAATATATAAGGTGCATTAATTAAAACAGGAGATATTGTGATATCCCAAAATATCCGTGTTTCGACCAGGAACAAACTTCATCATCACCTGCAACTAACAATGCTATAAGAGGGGCTAAGCAAAAGCGGTGACATAGCCAATCAATGGTTGCTAGGACAGGTTGGTTAGAGGTTTGACATGGCAATAGGTAGGCATGGTAAACAATGGCAGGAAGAGCTAACATAGCGATAGAGCGAGTACTAGCAAGCAAAAATAGAAGTGATATCGAAGGTATGATCATCTTGCCTGCAAGGTTCTCAGAGTTGTCGAAGGCTGGATCCTCGTAAGCGTACTCAACAGGTTCCTCGTGCACGTACTCGTCTCCCGGCTCTACCCAAAGCAAGAACACAAGCAAGGAACCACAATAAATCACGGTGCAATGCACAGGCATCATGATGCAAAACATGTCATGATATGCGAGAGGTGATATGCAAAGCGTATGCATGCTTCAGAAGGAAAGATGATGAAAAAGGCATCAACTTGGCAAACCAAGTATGCCGCTGGAAATATGAGATGAATTCGGTTGGAATCGATATAGAGATCACCGGATTCGGATGCACGGTTTGCAAAAGACAAGCAAGACAAGATATGATGCAAACAGCAACATGGCCACTTGGATGGAAAGTATGAATAAGCTATAGCACCCAAACATATGAACAAGATGCATAACAGTGATGTACAGGAGATGCTCTAAGAAACATGAACACTGAGCTCAATCTAAAAACCACTAGAGCATGACTACAATAGCATGGCAATGATGCAAAAGATAACAATTCTGCAGACTTAGTGGAATTACTAGGCATAGCAGAAAACAGATTTAACATGGCATCTTTACAAGCTTGATTAACTCATTACCAGGCAAGTCATGGCATGGAACAAGTACTAGCATGAAGTAGGCATGAAAAAGAAGCTACTCATGTGCAAAACAATCTCATAGCATGCTTGAAATATACCACATAACAATGACAAGACAACATCATGATGTAAAATGACATGTTCATGAACTTGCTCAAATGCAGAAACTAATACCACCACTGGATTGTTGGGATTTTTCTACCCCAAAAACATATATAATATGTTAGGGTTGCTGTAGAAAAATCATCACAAGTGCACTAAGTTAAAACCTGCCCTAAATGGAAACCTCAGCATATGCCAAAACTGGCATGTTCTGAAATGGAATAAAACAGAAAACCTGCGGGGAAAGCTAGGTGCACCCCAGCTGTATCCAGATGTTAGGCTGACTGGTAGGGCCGTGGGCCACGTGGCTGGGTGTGTATGACCGGTGGGGACAAGGCATCAGCATCACAACAAAAAAGAAAGAAAAAATAAAATCCACACAAAACTGTGGAGAGCCTGGGATTCGAACCCAGGTCTCCCTGGTGGTGGGCGTGAGCGACGACCAATTGAGCTAGAACGCGGTGGTTGGTTTGGTAGGGGCTCTGCTTTAGTTGAGGAAACCTGAAGCGGGTACGGGTCCCTTCTCATCTGCAGCAGAGAAGTCGCCGACGGTGCGTGCGAGCAACGACGACAACCACCGGAGCCAAGGGGTACCGGCGGGGGTGCGGGATAGGCCAGGGAGTGCGGGGCGCAATGGCGCGCTCGCAAATTCTGGAGCGCGAGCTCGTGCAGCGGCTACATGGAGGGGGTGCAGAGCGCGAGCGCGTGGCAGCCGAGGAAGCAGGACAGCACGGGGCCAGCAGGCTGCGCTGGTGTGAGTGATGCGAGGGATGGTGTGGTGCGGGATAGAAAAGGTGCAGTGAGGTGAACCAGAGCGGGGCGAAGCGCGAGCAACGACGGCGTCCACTAAACCTTACACCAAAAAAATGCAGAGATCGCTAGAGCATCCCGATCATGGCAAAGGCGCGATCCTAGCATCTCCTACGGGGATCATCCAGCATTGAGAAGGCGGAGGGAGGAAGCCGGGAATACCTCCTTACCCTAGGACAAGAAGACGATGACAGAGACGAGCCTGCGGCGACGCGGACGAGCTCTGAACCTGGCGGGGCTGCTGTCCGCGAAGCAGGGGAGGAAGAGGACGATGGGGAAGTAGCTGGACTTGGCGTCTTCTGCCTTGGTACACAGCAGGAAGAAGACGATGATGATCACCCGGAGCGTTTGGAGGGAGGCGGGGCGCTGCTGGCGGATCCTACGCCGGGGATGAGCTCTGGATCGCCTCGGCCATGAAGCGGGCGACGGCTATGGGGCACGAGCGAGGACTTACCGTGCGGCGGAGAGAGAGGGGGAAAAGGGAAACCCTAGGAGGGTGCGGGGGCTTAAAAGGAGGGGATGAGACGGCGCTGCCTCGACGTCCGTGAAGCTCACGGCGCGGGCACGTGCGCTCTCTCTCAGGAACAGAGACGGTGGCAGCACGGAGCATGTAGGGGTGAGGCCGCGGGTCGCTGACAAGTGGGCCCGGCGAGGGAGAAAGAGGGAAAAAGGGGCTGCTGGGCTGGATGGCCGCGGCTAGAGCTGCTGAGCTGGTTGGGCTGGCGGGGGAAAAATGCCTCGGCTGGGCTGCGGGATGCCCAGGGGGGGCTGCTGCGCTGGCTGCTCTCCTTTTTTCTATTTGTGCAAACAGAAAAAGAAATAGAAAAGCACAAGGTAAAAGGAGAGGAGTTGGAGTATAAAGAAAATACTCTCAAGCTCCTGGAATTATCCACTATTTTAATAAATTGCATTGGGCATTTTTAGAGGTAGAAAAATAAGACAAGTTTGAATTATATTCAAACTTGTGTCATTTTTGAACCTGACCAAAACAACTTCAAATAAAGATATATTTGGCAGAAAGGCTTAGTGCATGGAGCAAGATTTACAGGGAGAAGATGAACATTAATAGAGAAAGGAAAAATAGCCCTTGATAAAAGAAGGAAGTCGAGGGAAGGAGGAGAAGTGATGGTGCAATGGTTTGAAAGGGGGACAAGGTCATGCCCATGATGCTCATGGCAACAACATGAATGACAACATGCAACATGAGATGGCATGAGATGAAAATGCACTATATGATGAGGATGAATGCAAAATGACAAGAGGCACAAATGCAATATAGTAAGGAGAGCATGACAAAGAAAAGAAAAACACACATAACCAAAACAAGATGAGGCCAAGCATGACAAAACCCACAAGAATTGGATGAAGGTCAAGTTGATATATTGCCAAAATGGGACAGGTTACAACTGGGGTGTTACACCTTCTTCCCTGCACTCTCCTTCATGCTCTACGTCCTCAGGTCCCGGCCCTCGAGCGAGCTCAGCCGCCGCTGGTATGCCAGGTCGTGATGCCGTGGCAAGACCAGGGGTGAGGGCTGGAGAGCCAGTAAGAGCTCCTGAGTCGCGATGCTCAGGGGCCCCCCTTTTAACGCGCAAGCAGATCGTATGGGAAGGAGAGGGGGCTCATGGTGCCGTCTGCTCTAGACCTCATGAGGTTCTCGCAAATCAGCATGAGAAAGGCGTGGTTTGCCACTATGATTGCCGGCCAACCAGTGGTTGCTCCGAGAGAAGGGTGAGGGCACTGAGGGCTTGGTGAGGTGACACGGGCGGGAATGCCGCGGGCCAGATCTCGACCGCTCAGATTTGCCGGCATTGCAGGGCCGGACCCGTGCTCAAACGCGACACCAGCGCGAGCGGCTCCCATGGTAAACGGCAATCTAGCAGATGATAATCACATGTAGATTAGGCATGAAAGGTGAATCAGCTTAGGTAGATGCAGAATGGATACATGCCACTGGGTCAGACCCAAGGGGCTTGGGGATGATGCAGCCCGAGGGGCGCCCCCAGCAAAGTAAGGCAAAGACATAAAAAGGGATACATGCCGTAGGGACGGACCCACACGGCCTGGGAATGATGCAGCCCGGAGGAAGCTCCCAGCTGAAATGAACTTGGGAGATGTCACCTGGTTCGGTTGTAGAGGAGGTGTTGGGGCAGCTGAAGGTGTGCGGTGAAGGGGCCGACCTTCACGAGCCACCGGGGCCCTGAGCCTCGGAAGGCTCTGGAGTACCGGGTGGTTCCTCAAGGTCCGTCTCCATCTCCGTTGCGCGGCGCCTAACCTCCTGAGCCACCAGGGTGCTCCGCAGGCGACGTTGGTGGGTGGCAGCCACGTTCAGAAGGCCGAAAGGCATACGAACGTATGATACACCCATTTTGCATCATGCTCTTATATAGATTTTATTGCATTATGGGCTGTTATTTCACGTTATGTCACAATACTTATGGCTATTCTCTCTTATTTTACAAGGTTTACATGAAGAGGGAGAATGCCAGCAGCTGGAATTCTGGGCTGGAAAAGGAGCAAATATTCGAGGCCTATTCTGAGTAACTCCAATAGTCCTTAAACTCCACGGAATATCTTACAATAAATAAATAAAAATCGTCGCCAAAGATGAAGGCAAGGGGGCCCACACCCTGCTCACGAGGGTGGGGGGCGCCCCCCCCCCTGGGGCGCGCCCCCTACCTCGTGGGCCCCCTGGTGGCTCTCCGACGCCCATCTTCTCCTATATGAAGTCTTTGGATGAGAAAAAAAATAAGAAGCAACCTTTCGAGACGAGACTCCGCCGCCACGAGGCGGAACCTTGGCGGAACCAATCTAGGGCTCCTGCAGAGCTGTTCTGCCGGGGACACTTCCCTCCGGGAGGGGGAAATCATCACCATCGTCATCACCAACGCTCCTCTCATCAGGAGAGGGCAATCTCCATGAACATCTTCACCAGCACCATCTTATATCCAAACCCTAGTTCATCTCTTGTATCCAATTCTTGTCTCCAAGTCCGGGATTGGTGCTAGTAGGTTGCTAGTAGTGTTGATTACTCCTTGTAGTTGATGCTAGTTGGTTTATTTGGTGGAAGATCATATGTTCAGATCCTTTATGCATATTATTACCCCTCTGATTATGAACATGAATATGCTTTGTGAGTAGTTACGTTTGTTCCTGAGGACAAGGGATAAGTCTTGCTATTAGTAGTCATGTGAATTTGGTATTCGTTCGATATTTTTATAAGATGTATGTTGTCTAGCCTCTAGTGGTGTTATGTGAACGTAGACTACATAACACTTCACCATTATTTGGGCCTAGAGGAAGGCATTTGGAAGTAATAAGTAGATGATGGGTTGCTAGAGTGACAGAAGCTTAAACCCTACTTTATGCGAGCTTCGTAAGGGGCTGATTTGGATCCATATGTTTCATGCTATGGTTAGGTTTACCTTAATACTTTTGTTGTAGTTGCGGATTCTTGCAATAGAGGTTAATCATAAGTGGGATGCTTGTCCAAGTAAGGGCAGTACCCAAGCACTGGTCCACCCACATATCAAATTATCAAAGTACCGAACGCGAATCATATGAACGTGATGAAAACTAGCTTGACGATATTCCGATGTGTCCTCGGGAGCACTTTTCCTATTATAAGAGTTTGTCCAGGCTTGTCCTTTACTACAAAAGGATTAGGCCACCTTGCTACACTTTATTTACGTTTGTTACTTGTTGCTCGTTACAATTTATTTTATCACAAAATTATCTGTTACCACTTATTTCAGTACTTGCAGAGAATACCTTGCTGAAAACTGCTTATCATTTCCTTCTGCTCCTCATTGGGTTCGACACTCTTACTTATCTAAAGGACTACGATAGATCCCCTATACTTGTGGGTCATCAAGACTCTTTTCTGGCGCCATTGCCGGGGAGTGAAGGGCCTTTGGTAGGTGGAATTTGGTAAGGAAAAATTTATTTAGTGTGCTGAAATTTTCTGTCACTTGTTACTATGGAAAGTAATTCTCTAAGGGGCTTGTTCGGGGTATCTTCACCCTGTCCAGTAGAGCAAAGAGTTGCTCCTCAACCTACTCAACCTACTGAACCTATTGAAAATGGAACTCCTTTTGAGGTTCCTTCGAGTATGACGGAAAAACTGCTAGCTAACACTTTTACAGGAGATGGGACAAAGCATCCTGATGAACATCTACGCTATGTGGATGAATTTTGTGGATTATTTAAGCTTGCAGGTATACCCGATGATGTTGTTAAGAAAAAGGCCTTCCCTTTATCTTTGAAGGGAGACCGCATTGACATGGTACAGGCTATGTGATGATATGAGATCATGGAATTATAAAAGATTGAAATTGGAATTTCATCAAAAGTATTACCCTATGCATCTTGTTCATGGTGATCACAATTATATATATAATTTTTGGCCTCGCGAAGGAGAAATCATCGCTCAAGCTTGGGGGAGGCTTAAATCAATGTTATATTCATGCCCCAATCATGAGCTCCCAAGAGAAGTAATTATGCAAAGTTTTTATGCTCGGCTTTCTGATAACAATCGCAACCATGCTCGATACTTCTTGTGCTGGCTCTTTTATGATGAAGACTATTGAATTCAGATGGAATTTATTGGATAGAATTAAACGCAACTCTGAAGATTGGGACCTCGACGAAGGTAAGGAGTCAGGTATGACACCTAAGTTTGATTGTGTTAAATCTTTTATGGATACCGATATTTTCCGTAAGTTTAGCACTAAATATGGTCTTGACTCTGAGATAGTAGCTTATTTCTGTGAATCCTTTGCTACTTATGTTGATCTCCCCAAGGAGAAGTGGTTTAAATATCATCCTCCCATAGAAGTAAAAGTAGCTACACCTATTAAAGTTGAAGAAAAAACTGTTACTTATAATGATCCTATTGTTCCCACTTCTTATGTTGAGAAACCGTCCTTCCCTGTTTGAAGGAAGGATCATGCTAAAGCTTCAATTGTTGTTCGTAAAAGCAATATTAGAACTTATACACCTCCTGAGCAAGTCAAAGTAGAACCCAATATTGCTATTGTTAAAGATCTCTTGTCTGATAATATCGATGGGCATGTTATTCAATTCCAGGGTGAAACTGCTAGAATTGCTAAACCTTGTGTTAGAGATAAACATAGACCTGTGGTAGGCATGCCTGTTATTTCTGTTAAAATAGGAGATCATTTTTATCATGGCTTATGTGATATGGGTGCTAGTGCTAGTGTAATACCCATTGACTTATACAGAGAAATTATGCATGATATTGCACCTGCTGAGTTAGAAGAAATTGATGTCACAATTAAACTTGCTAATAGAGATACTATTTCTCCAGTGGGAATTGTTAGAAATGTTGAAGTCTTGTGTGGAAAAACCAAATATCCCGCTGATTTTCTTGTTCTTGGTTCTCCACAAGATAGCTTTTGTCCCATTATATTTGGTAGGCCTTTCATGAATACTGTTAATGCTAAGATAGACTGCGAAAAGAATGTTGTTACTATTGGCTTGGATGATATGTTTCATGAGATTAATTTCTCTAAATTTAGTAAACAACATCGTGAGGAAGAATCGCCTAGTAAGGATGAAATTATTGGTCTTGCTTCTATTGCTATACCTCTTAGTGATCCTTTAGAACAGTATTTGCTAGACCATGAAAATGATATGTTCATGAATGAAAGAAGGGAAATAGATGAAGTATTCTTTAAACAGGAACCTATCCTGCAACATAATTTGCCTGTTGAAATCCTAGGAGATCTTCCTCCACCCAAGGGTGATCCCGTGTTTGAGCTTAAACCGTTGCCTGATAATCTTAAATATACTTATCTTGATGAAAAGAAAATATATCCTGTTATTATTAGTGCTAACCTTTCAGAGCATGAAGAAGAAAGATTATTGAAAACTCTGAAGAAGCACCGTGCCGCTATTGGATATACACTTGATGATCTTAAGGGCATTAGTCCCACTTTATGTCAACATAAAATAAATTTGGAAGCGGATGCCAAACCAGTTTGTGATCCTTAACGACATTTGAATCCTAAAATGAAAGAAGTGGTAAGAAAAGAAATACTCAAGCTTCTGGAGGCAGGTATAATTTCTCCCGTTGCTGATAGTCAGTGGGTAAGTCCTGTCCATTGTGTCCCTAAGAAGGGAGGTATTACTGTTGTCCCTAATGATAAAGATGAATTGATCCCGCAAAGAATTATCACAGGCTATAGGATGGTAATTGATTTCCGCAAATTAAATAAAGCTACTAAGAAAGATCATTACCCCTTACCTTTTATTGATCAAATGCTAGAAAGATTATGCAAACATACACATTATTGCTTTCTAGATGGTTATTCTGGTTTCTCTCAAATACCTGTGTCAGCTAAAGATCAATCAAAGACTACTTTTACATGCCCTTTTGGTACTTTTGCTTATAGACGTATGCCTTTTGGTTTATGTAATGCACCTGCTACCTTTCAAAGATGCATGATGGCTATATTCTCTTACTTTTATGAAAAAACTTGTGAGGTTTTCATGGACGGCTTTTCCGTCTATGGTTCCTCTTTTGATGATTGCTTGAGCAATCTTGATCGATTTTGCAGAGATGTGAAGAAACTAATCTTGTCTTGAATTGAGAAAAGTGCCACTTTATGGTTAATGAAGGTATTGTCTTGGGGCACAAAGTTTCTGAAAGAGGTATTGAAGTTGATAAGGCCAAGGTTGATGCTATTGAAAAGATGCCATGTCCCAAGGACATCAAAGGTATAAGAAGTTTCCTTAGTCGTGCCGGATTTTGTAGGAGGTTCATTAAGGACTTCTCAAAAATTTCTCGGCCTCTGACTAATTTATTACAAAAAGATGTACCATTTTTCTTTGATGATGATTGTGTAGAAGCATTTGAAATACTTAAGAAAGCATTAGTCTCTGCACCTGTTGTTCAGCCACCTGATTGGAATTTACCCTTTGAAATTATGTGTGATGCTAGTGATTATGCTGTAGGTGCTGTTCTATGGCAAAGAGTTGATAAAAAATTAAATGTTATCCATTATGCTAGTAAGACTCTAGACAATGCTCAAAGAAACTATGCTACTACCGAAAAGGAACTTTTAGCAGTTGTATTTGCTTGTGATAAATTCAGACCCTATATGTTGATTCTAAAGTAACTATTCACACTGATCATGCTGCTACTAAATATCTCATGGAAAAGAAGGATGCAAAACCTAGACTCATTAGATGGGTTCTCTTGCTACAAGAATTTGATTTGCATATTGTTGATAGAAAGGGAGCTGAGAACCCCGTTGCAGACAACTTGTCTAGATTAGAGAATGTTCTTGATGACCCACTACCTATTGATGATAGCTTCCTTGATGAGCAATTAAATGTCATAAGCACTTCTCGTAGCACTCCATGGTATGCTGATTATGCTAATTATATTGTCGCTAAATTTATACCACCTAGCTTCACATACCAACAAAAGAAAAAAAATTCTATGACTTGCGACATTACTTTTGGGATGACCCACATCTCTATAAAGAAGGAGTAGATGGTGTCATTAGACATTGTGTACCTGAGCATGAACAGGAACAGATCCTACGCAAGTGCCACTCCGAAGCTTATGGAGGACACCATGCTGGAGATAGAACTGCACATAAGGTATTGCAATCTGGTTTTTATTGGCCTACTCTCTTCAAGGATGCCCGTAAGTTTGTTTTGTCTTGCGATGAATGTCAAAGAATTGGTAATATTAGTAGACGTCAAGAAATGCCTATGAATTATTCACTTGTTATTGAACCATTTGATGTTTGGGGCTTTGATTATATGGGACGTTTTCCTGCCTCTAATGGATACACACATATTTTAGTTGCTGTTGATTACGTTACTAAGTGGGTAGAAGCTATTCCAACTAGTAGTGCTGATCATAACACCTCTATTAAAATGCTTAAGGAAGTTATTTTTCCGAGGTTTGGAGTCCCTAGATATTTAATGACTGATGGTGGTTCACACTTTATTCATGGTGATTTCCGTAAAATGCTTGCTAAATATGACGTTAATCATAGGATTGCATCTCCTTATTACCCGCAGTCTAGTGGTCAAGTAGAATTGAGCAATAGAGAGCTCAAATTAATTTTGCAAAAGACTGTTAATAGGTCTAGAAAGAATTAGTCCAAGAAACTTGACGATGCATTATGGGCCTATAGAACTGCATATAAGAATCCTATGGGTATGTCTCCGTATAAAATGGTTTATGGAAAAGCATGTCACTTACCCCTCGAACTAGAGCATAAGGCATATTGGGCTATTAAAGAGCTCAACTATGATTTCAAACTTGCCGGTGAGAAGAGGTTATTTGATATTAGCTCACTTGATGAATGGAGAACCCAAGCTTATGAAAATGCCAAGTTGTTTAAAGAAAAAGTTAAAAGATGGCATGACAAAAGGATACAAAAGCGTGAGTTTAATGTAGGTGATTATGTATTGCTATACAACTCTCGTTTAAGATTTTTTGCAAGAAAACTTCTCTCTAAATGGGAAGGTCCCTATGTTATCGAGGAGGTCTATCGTTCTGGTGCCATAAAAATCAACAACTTCGAAGGCACAAACCCAAAGGTGGTAAACGGTCAAAGAATCAAACATTATATCTCAGGTAATCCTATAAATGTTGAAACCAATATTATTGAAACCCTGACCCCGGAGGAATACATAAGGGACACTTTCCAGCCCGCTTCAAACTCCAAAAAGGAATAGGTATGTGGTACGGTAAGTAAACCGACTCCAAAACAATTTTTAAGGCAATATTTCTCCGTTTTGGAATATTTAGAAAAATAGAAAAATAAGTGACAGTCCGGGAAGGACACGAGGCCTTCACGAGGGTGGAGGGGGCGCCCTACCCCCCTGGGCGCGCCCCCCTACCTCGTGAGCACCTCGTGTGCTCTCCGGACTCCATTTTCTGGTATGATACATATTTTGTACGGTAAAAATTCATTATACATACTTATGAAGGTTTGACTCTCGTATCACGCAAATACCCCCCTGTTCTTGTTTCGAGCTGTTTTTCTGATAGGTCTAGATCATCATGACGATCCCAAGTGCTTCCAAGGACAAGTTTTTCGAGAAGGTGATCAACCCTTACCTCGCGGAGGTGCTGCGACACCCTCAAACCATTGAGTTGCGTGATGGGTTGCTGCACATCCGCGATGTTGAGGGACCCAAGGGAACTGGAAGCGTGGAGTCGAGGCTCGAAGCAATGGAGCAACAAGTTTTCAAATGTCAGGGGATGGTGGAGCGTGGAATCAACGCTAGCCACAAGATGCTCGTGGAGTTCACCAACAACTACGAGCCAGATGCCAAGAACACCGAGGAGGCCATCTTTAAGCTACAAGAGAAGATCGAGCACCTCCAAGCCCAAATTTATGATCTGCAAAACCAAAACTGTGAGTATGAATATAGATTCAAAAGGATGAGTTTGGCTGTAGATTTGAGGATTCCGGAGACTCGATCATCCTTCTATGATGGTGAGCCTATGCCATGGAAGTTGGACGACAAGCCTACATCACCGACAACACCTCTACCACCACCAACAAAGAAGGAGACTTAATCACATGGGTATGGGCACTCCCCTTGGCAACTGCCAAGCTTGGGGGAGGTGCCCTAGTATCGTATCACCATCACAACTCCTATCTTTACCTTTTTCTTAGTTCGATCCTATTTGTAGTATCTTGATTTAGTAGAATAAAGTCATGGCAAGATCTAGTTTTGAGTTTTGCTTTACGATCCTTCTTTGTAATCGAGTCCATGAGCTATATAATAAAGATTAGTGTTGAGTCAAGGGCTTGATTATTTTGCCATGATCTTGGGTGAATAGAAGAAAAGAATAAAAAGAATCAAAGAGTCCATATTGATCTTATTGAAAGTAATGACTTCACATAGAGAGAGTATGATGATTAAAAGTTGTTGGGAGTTGGCAAATATAGCTTTGGTCATCGTTGCAATTAATAGGAAGTAATAAGGAAAGAGAGGTTTCACATATAGATATATTATCATTGACATCTTTTATGATTGGGAGCACTCATTAAAATATGACATGCTAAAGAGTTAAGGTTGGACAAGGAAGACAACATAATGAGTTATGTTTTCTTATATCTGAGATAAAGTATGTTGTCATGGATCCTCTAACGTGTTGAGCTTGCCTTTCCCCCTCATGCTAGCCAAATTCTCAGCACCAAGTAGAAATACTACTTGTGCTTCCAAATACCCTTAAACCAGTTTTGCCATGGGAGTCCACCATATCTACCTATGGATTGAGTAAGATCCTTCAAGTAAGTTGTCATCGGTGCAAGCAATAAAAATTGCTCTCTAAATATGCATGACTTATTAGTGCGGAGAAAATAAGCTTTGTATGAACTTGTTGTGGACATAATAAAAGCGACGGACTGCATAATAAAGGTCCACATGCAAGGGGCAATATAAAGTGACGTTCTTTTGCATTAAGATTTTGTGCATCAACCCTAAACGCGCATGACAACCTCTGCTTCCCTCTGCGAAGGGCCTATCTTTTATTATTATCCTCTACCTTATGCAAGAGTCACGGTGATCTTCACCTTTCCTTTTTCATTTTATCCTTTGGCAAGCTCAGCATGTTGGAAAGAGTATGATATATATATCTAATTGGATGTAGGGGAGCATGAATTATTATTGTTGACATTGTCCTTGAGGTAAAAGGTTGTGGGGCAAAACTATAAGCCCCTATCTTTCTCTGTGTCCGATCAAAACTCCGTAACCACAAGTATCGCGTGAGTGTTACCAATTATGAACGACTAAGTGATAGTTGAGTATGTGGACTTGCTTTTAAGCTCTGACATAGACTCTTTCCGATGTTATGATAAAGTGCAATTGCTTCAATGACTGAGGTTATAATTTGTTGGTGCTCAATAAGGTTTCTGATTCATACTTTTTGCTTTGTGAAAAGATCATCACTTGAACATAAGTAATCATATGACAAAATCTCTACATGTTGTTGTTATGGAAATAATCATGATGCCTTCATGCCCGTATTTTATTTTTATCGACGCCTCTACCTCTAAACATGAAGACATATTTATTGTTATCGGCTTTTTGCTTGAGGACAAGCAAGGTCTAAGCTTGGGGGAGTTGATACGTCCATTTTGCATCATGCTTTTATATCAATATTTATTGCATTATGGGATGTTATTTCACGTTATGTCACAATACTTATGGCTATTCTCTCTTATTTTACAAGATTTACATGAAGAGGGAGAATGCCGGCAGCTGGAATTCTGTGTTGGAAAAGGAGCAAATATTGGAGGCCTATTCTGAGTAACTCCAAAAGTCCTGAAACAACACGGAATATCTTAAAATAAATAAAGAAAAATCGTCGCCAAAGATGAAGGCCAGGGGGCCCACACCCTGCTTACGAGGGTGGGGGGCGCCCCTCCCTGGGGCGCGCCCCCCTACCTCGTGGGCCCCCTGGTGGCTCTCCGACGCCCATCTTCTCCTATATGAAGTCTTTCGATGAGAAAAAAATAAGAAGCAACCTTTTGGGACGAGACTCCGCCGCCACGAGGCGGAACCTTGGCGGAACCAATCTAGGGCTCCTGTAGAGCTATTCTGCCGTGGACACTTCCCTCCGGGAGGAGGAAATCATCACCATCGTCATCACCAACGCTCCTCTCATCGGGAGAGGGCAATCTCCATCAACATCTTCACCAGCACCATCTCATCTCCAAACCCTAGTTCATCTCTTGTATCCAATTCTTGTCTCCAAGTCCAGGATTGGTGCTAGTAGGTTGCTAGTAGTGTTGATTACTCCTTGTAGTTGATGCTAGTTGGTTTATTTGGTGGAAGATCATATGTTCAGATCCTTTATGCATATTATTACCCCTCTGATTATGAACATGAATATGCTTTGTGAGTAGTTACATTTGTTCCTGAGGACAAGGTAAGTCTTGCTATTAGTAGTCATGTGAATTTGGTATTCGTTCGATATTTTGATAAGATGTATGTTGTCTAGCCTCTAGTGGTGTTATGTGAACGTTGACTACATAACACTTCACCATTATTTGGGCCTAGAGGAAAGCATTGGGAAGTAATAAGTAGATGATGGGTTGCTAGAGTGACAGAAGCTTAAACCCTAGTTTATGCGTTGCTTCGTAAGGGGCTGATTTGGATCCATATGTTTCATGCTATGGTTAGGTTTACCTTAATACTTTTGTTGTAGTTGCGGATGCTTGCAATAGAGGTTAATCATAAGTGGGATGCTTGTCCAAGTAAGGGCAGTACCCAAGCACTAGTCCACCCACATATCAAATTATCAAAGTACCGAACGCGAATCATATGAACATGATGAAAACTAGCTTGATGATATTCCCATGTGTCCTCGAGAGCGCTTTTCCTATTATAAGAGTTTGTCCAGGCTTGTCCTTTGCTACAAAAAGGATTGGGCCACCTTGCTGCACTTTATTTACTTTTGTTACTTGTTGCTCGTTACAATTTATTTTATCACAAAACTATCTGTTACCACTTATTTCAGTACTTGCAGAGAATACCTTGTTGGAAACCGCTTATCATTTCCTTCTGCTCCTCGTTGGGTTCGACACTCTTACTTATCGAAAGGACTACGATAGATCCCCTATACTTGTGGGTCATCAACGTAGCTATGCGGCAGGCCCTCGCAGCGTCCCACGTGCGAAGGCCAGAAGCGCTCCTGAGATGCAGCTCGGTTGAGCCCTGGGATGTCGAGGTAGACGCGCAGCCCACCATCCTCGCCCGGATGGGGAGCCATGCGAGGCGAGCGGCGATCGCTGTGCATGTCCCTTGCTTCCTGAAGCTCCTGAGTGGTCTTGGCAATGAACTTCTGAATGTTGGTCTTTCCACGCCCTATGCCTTCATGAGGGAAACGTGTCGCGAAGCACGCCTCCAAGTGGTGCCCGAGCGCCTTCCTCGTGACATCGGCAAGGTCTGAGGCCCTCCAAAAGAGAGCCCCCAAGCCCTTCCCAAGGAGGGCACCGGGCGCGCCTTCCTATGTGATGGAAGGAGGCGCCCCAAGCACGGGCGCTGATCCTGACACAGCTCCACCCGAGGCCCCGACCTCCTGAGGCCTTGCACGGAGCGACTTCTTCTTCTTCTTGGGGATGGCCTCAGGAGGGTTCTCGCCCCTGCTGTCCGGGTCCTCGATTGCTGCGGCCTGGAAAGCACGCTCAAGGGAGCATACCGCATCTCTCTCTTCACAGGGAACCATGATGATCCCGCTGCTCCCTGACATCTTGAGGACGTTGTAGCCATGGTGGGTCACTTCCATGAACTTAGCTAGGGCTGGATACCCGAGGATGGCATTGTATGGCAGGAAAATGTGGGCGACGTCGAAGTCGATGATCTCGGTGCGGTAGTTGTCGCGCTGTTCGAAGGTGACAGGGAGGTGGACTTGCCCTATCAGGGTGGTGGAACCATCGAAAACTCCTGAGAAGGGCTTGGTAGGCTGGAGCTGATCATATGGCACTTGAAGGTTGTCGAACGTCTCAACGGACAGGATGCTAAGCCCTGCGCCACCATCAATGAGGGTCTTGGTGACTTGCACGTTACTGATGACTGGTGAACAGAGCATCAGGAGAATGCCAGCAGTAGCCGCACACTTGAGTTGATCTATCGAGCTGAAGGTGATGGCGCACTTGGACCACCTGAGTGGGCACATGGCCCCAAGCCTGGGGAGGGCTGCGTTCACCTCGCGAGCAAACTGCTTGAAGATGCGCTGAGAGGCTGGGGCCTGAGCTCCGCCCAATATGCAAGCGATAGCACATGGCTCCTGGAAGCCCCCAGCCCCCTCGTCCCGATGGTGGTCGTCATTCCTTCTTGGCGGCGGCAGCAGCAGAGGAAGGCCCGCGTTACCCTGGGGGGTGATCCTTGCGAGGCTAATCCCTCCAGGCGCCCTCACGAGGCTGGTCTCTCCAGGGGCCCTCGCAAGGCTGGTCCTGCCACCGATCCTCATGAGGCCGGTCACACCACTCTTGTCGAGGGCCACGGTCATCCCATCGTCCTCCACCATGTCCTCCTCCTCGGCCGTAGCCTCGGTCGTTGTGCTCGGGGCGTTGACCGAAGCGTCCTTCTCGAACGGCCCTGAGCTCTTGACAATCGTTGGTGTTGTGGGTGTGGAGGTTGTGGTAGGCGCAGAACGGTCGGCTGCCCTTGGATGACTCCGGCTGGTCCCTGTCACGCTTCGTGTCTGGTTCCGCAGCGAGTACGGTGATTCCCTTGAGCTTCACGTCCTTGGCCTTGGTCTTTTTTTCTTCCGGGTGAAAGTGCAACTATCCCTAGGTGGTTTTCGTAATTCCTAACAACATATAGCTCATTGAGCTAATACTATTCCAAGACAAATATTTCAGGAAAGCTCAATGAATGGCATGGCATGGATGAGGAAAGTGGATCCCTCAAAATTCTAAGGATAAAAGGACTGGCTCAAGCTCAAAAGCTCAAGACTCTACATTTTACATTTTAGTGATCCAAGATCACACTGAGTCTATAGGAAAATCCAATACTATCAAGGAGGGATGAGGTGTTGCTTAATGAGTTTCTTGCTCCACAGTGCTTAGTGATATGCTCCAAAACCCTCAACTACTTTTGTCATATCCACATATGACCTAAACCAAAAGTCAAACTCGGCCCCACCAATTCTTTCTATCCGGCGCCACCGAGTTCAGATGTCATAGCCACTGCCACAAACCCTAGGCAAATTGGTCTCACCGATAGGGATCTCGGTCTCACTGAGATGGGATTGTAGTCTCTCTGTTTCCCTTCGTAACGTTTCGGTCTAACCGTAGTGAGCGATCGGTCCCACCGAGATTGCAGTGTAAACTCTCTGTTTCCTTTTCGTAACATTTCGGTCTCACCGAAAAGAGCGAACCGGTCCCACCGACTTTACCTGACCAACTCTCTGGTTAGCTTATTACCAAAATCGGTCTCACCGAGTTTGTGTAATCGGTCTCACCGAGATTACCTTATTCCCTAACCCTAACCATATCGGTCCTACCGAGTTGCATGTCGGTCCCATCGAAAATCCTAACGGTCACAAGGTTTACTAAATCGGTCTGACCGAGTTTGTTGATTCGGTCTCACCGTGATTGGTAAATTGTGTGTAACGGAAAGATTTTGCGTGGAGGCTATATATACCCCTCCACCTCCTCTTCATTTGTGGAGAGAGCCATCAGAACAAACCTACACTTCCAACTTACCATTTCTGAGAGAGAGCCACCTACTCATGTGTTGAGGCCAAGATATTCCATTCCTACCATATGAATCTTGATATCTAGCCTTCCCAAGTTGCTTTCCACTCAAATCTTCTTTCCACCCTGTGAGAGAGAGTTGAGTGTTGGGGAGACTATCATTTGAAGCACTAGAGCAAGGAGTTCATCATCAACACACCATTTGTTACTTCTTCGAGAGTGGTGTCTCCTAGATTGGCTAGGTGTCACTTGGGAGCCCCGACTAGATTGTGGAGTTGAACCAAGGAGTTTGTAAGGGCAAGGAGATCGCCTACTTTGTGAAGATCTACCGCTAGTGAGGCAAGTCCTTCATGGGCGACGGCCATGGTGGGATAGACAAGGTTGCTTCTTTGTGAACCCTTCGTGGGTGGAGCCCTCCGTGGACTAGCGCAACCGTTACCCTTCGTAGGTTGAAGTCTCCATCAACGTGGATGTACGATAGCACCACCTATCGGAACCACGGTCAAAAATCACCGTGTCTCCAAATTGCGTTTGAATTCTCCAAACCCTTCCCTTTACATGCTTGCCAGTTGCATGCTTTACTTTCCGCTGCTCATATACTCTTTGCATGCTTGCTTGAATTGTGTGAAGATTGCTTGACTTGTGCTAAGATAGCTAAAATCTTCCAAAGACTAAAATTGGGAAAAGGTTAAGTTTTTAATTGGTCAAGTAGTCTAATCACCCCCCCCCTCTAGACATACTTCCGATCCTACAAGTGGTATCAGAGCCTTGGTCTCCATTTGCTTTGATTTCCATAGCTTTTGGTGGTCATAGAGGTTTCACAACCTAGGAGAGTATGGCGTCTAGCGAGGGAAACTATCACCATACAGGTCCTTACTTTGATGGTACTAATTTTGCTAGTTGGAAGCATAAGATGAAAATGCATATTCTCGGACATAACCCCGCCATTTGGGCTATTGTTTGTATTGGCTTGCAAAGTGAATTCTTTGATGGGAGGGAACCAAACCGTGAAGCTAGCGCGGAAGAGTTTAAGATGCTACAATACAACGCTCAAGCTTGTGATATCCTCTTCAACGGATTGTGCCCCGAAGAATTCAACAAAATCAGCCATCTTGAGAATGCAAAGGAAATTTGGGATACTTTGATTGATATGCATGAAGGTACTGACTCCGTCAAGGAATCCAAGCTGGATGTGCTCCAAAGTCAACTTGACAAGTTCAAAATGAAGGATGGTGAAGGTGTCGCTGAAATGTACTCTAGGCTTGCTCTTATCACAAATGAGATTGCGGGCTTAGGAAGTGAAGAGATGACCGACAAATTCATCATCAAGAAGATCCTAAGAGCATTGGATGGAAAATATGATATCGTGTGCACATTGATCCAATTGATGCCAACTTACAAGAATCTCAAGACAACGGAGGTCATTGGAAGAATTGTTGCTCATGAGATGTCACTCAAGGATAAGGAGGAAATTCACAACAAGTCAAGTGGTGCTTACAAAGCCTCATGTGAAGCCCCTACATCATCAAGTGAGAAGCAAACCTTCAATTAAGAATTGAGCTTAATGGTCAAGAACTTCAACAAATTCTACAAGAGTAGAAGCAAAGAGAGAAGCTCCAAGTCAAGGTCCTACAATGACAAAAGATCTTCCAGTCGAGAGTGCAATTGCTACAATTGTGGGAGACCCGGACACTATTCCAATGAGTGTACGGCACCCTACAAAAGAAGAGAAGATTCTCCCAAGAGAAGAAGTAGAAGAGAAGAATCACCGCCAAGAGAGAGAAGGAGTAGAGATGATCGTTATGAACGAAGAACATCCCAGAGAAGCAAGGATTCAGAAAGGAAGGACAAGTCATCAAAGAGCTACACAAAACGAAGACATCAAGCTCATGTTGGTGAATGGGTATCCGGTTCCGACTCTGAACATCACTCCGAGAGAAGCTATCACTCCGACTCCGAACATACTCAAGATGAAGGTGTTGCCGGTCTAGCACTTGTGTTAACCAACTCCTACGATATATTTGATTCACCAAATGAAGGAATTGGAAGATGCTTCATGGCTAAAGGCCCTAAGGTAACACACCCCGAATATGTTGATTTAATAGTGATGAAGATTACTTGTTAGGTCATGATGATTTACTTATTGACAACTCTAGTGATGAATACTATGATGAAACGTCAATTAATCATGCTAATCAAGATAAAACGAATGACAATGATAAGGAGAAGATTGAGCTTCTTACTAAAGAACTAAATACTCTTAAGTTAGCTCATGAAACTATCTTAGAAGATCATCGAGAACTTTTAAGGACTCATGAGAAGTTGCGTTTTGAAAAACTCAATCTTGAGCAAGAGCATGAGTTCTTAAAGGAAATCAATGATGATCTTCGCAAGAAAAGATCTTCTTACATTGCCAAGCGTTTACTCTTATCTACTTACATGCCTCAAGTCAAGTCTATTAACAAAAACAAGAAGGATTCTTCCTCTAGTAGTAACAATAATCATGCTAAATCCAATATTGTTGCTTCTAGTAGTTCTCTTGATTCCACTAATGATTCTCTTAGCCAAGTTACACTTGAGCAAGAAAATAGCTTATTGAAGGGAATCATAGAGAAAGGTGTTTACAAGAGCCTTGCCGGGAGTAAGCAATTCGAGGAAATTGTACGCAAGCAAGGAAGGCACTGGAAGAACCAAGGTGTTGGTTTTGAACGAAAATTCAATGCCAATGGAGTTGAGTGGGAAGAAGATCAATACCCCACGACGAAGTTTGTTCTTCAACAAGAGAAGTATGATCCTACTTCCTTCAAGGGGACACAAGCTCAAGATGATCTTCCACCACAAGACCACAAGCAAAAAGGCAAGGACAAGCTTAAAGAGGAGATTGATGCATTTGAAGAAGCTCCTAAGGCCTTAATCAAGTGGGTTCCCAAGACTACGTCAAGATCTACTTCATCAAGTACGACTACAACTCGAAGGATTCTATCGGTGTACTAGAGTAGGGGTACCCTAGTATCCCGAACTTGTGCACGGGCAGTTGCAGCACCCCGCGGCAAGGCTTGCCGGGTGACCGCCAAGGTCCTCCATGGTTCCTTTGGAGCCATTCAAGAACAAAGTATTCAAGCCAAGGAGACAAGGCCCCGACAAGAGGAGCTTGCCGGGAAGGCCAAACAAGGCATCTCAAGGAACTTGCCGCGACGCGCCACGCGTCCCGGTGAGGCCCGGTGAGCGACAAGCTTCCAGACGCGACAAGGCGCTTGCCGCGGCAAGCTACCACTCTGTACCCGTGCTCCAGCACATCCACCAACGTGTCGCCCTGGGGCCTTTCCAGGCGCGCGTGGCAAGAGGCTGTGCAGCCAGCGGTGCGCGGTGGCAAGCGACGCTGACAAGATTGCCATCGTGGCGAGCGGTGGCATCCCTGACGGTCCCTTTTTGCACTATTTGGGCGATGTAGACGGGCATTTAATGCCTTTGTCCCCTGCCGTCAGGGTTAGGTATGATACACTGTACAAGTAGTTGTACCAACCACAATTCCTTTTCCATTTCTACCCTTGTCTATGTTGCCACCTGTCGGAGACCCCTTTAGCATATAAAAGGAGGCCCATGCGCAACGTAGAGGGGGGTTGGAAGGGGTTGGAAGGCAGAAAAACACTCACGCTCGGTCTCGTTAGCAGCTAGTGTGTACTGTAGCACTCAGCACTCCTGAGCAAGAACTCAATACACTCAGACATGCAGCAGTAGGAGTATTATCTCTCCGGAGAGCTCCGAAGCTGGGTAAACTGCTCGTGTGCTTCGCCTCGATCCGCTCTTCGTGCGATCTCCGCCCCCCGCCGAACTGAATGGGGCTCGGTCCGCCGGTCCCATAGGTGTTCGTGGATCAGCCTCCCCGACATCTTTGGCGTGCCAGGTAGGGGGCGTTGAGGTTGTGTGAACCTGATCCGGCGTTCACACGAGCTAGATCTTCATCTTCTTCAAAAGCTCAAGACTCTACATTTTACATTTTAGTGACCCAAGATCACATTGAGTCTATAGGGAAGCCAATACTATCAAGGAGGGATGAGGTGTTGCTTAATGAGTTTCTTGCTCCAGAGTGCTTAGTGATATGCTCCAAAACCCTCAACTACTTTTCTCATATCCACATATGACCTAAACCGAAAGTCAAACTCGGCCCCACCGATTCTTTCTATCCGGCGCCACCGAGTTCAGATGTCATAGCCACTGCCACAAACCCTAGGCAAATCGGTCTCACCGATAGGGATCTCGGTCTCACTGAGATGGGATTGTAATCTCTCTATTTCCCTTCGTAAGGTTTTGGTCTAACCGAAGTGAGCGAACGGTCCCACCGAGATTGCAATGTAAACTCTCTGTTTCCTTTTCGTAACATTTCGGTCTCACCGAAAAGAGTGAACCGGTCCCACCGAGTTTACCTCACCATCTCTCTAGTTAGCTTATTACCAAAATCGGTCTCACCGAGTTTGTGTAATCGGTCTCACCGGCCCTAACCCTAACCATATCGGTCTTACCGAGTTGCATGTCGGTCCCACCGAAAATCATAACGGTCACTAGGTTTACTAAATCGGTCTGACCGAGTTTGTTGATTCCGTCCCATCGAGATTGGTAAATTGTGTGTAACGGTTAGATTTTGTGTGGAGGCTATATATACCCCTCCACCTCCTCTTCATTCATGGAGAGAGCCATCAGAACAAACCTACACTTCCAACTTACCATTTCTGAGAGAGAACCACCTACTCATGTGTTGAGGCCAAGATATTCCATTCCTACCATATGAATCTTGATCTCTAGCCTTCCCCAAGTTGCTTTCTACTCAAATCTTCTTTCCACCAAATCCAAATCCTGTGAGAGAGAGTTGAGTGTTGGGGAGACTATCATTTGAAGCACAAGAGCAAGGAGTTCATCATCAACACACCATTTGTTACTTCTTGGAGAGTGGTGTCTCCTAGATTGGCTAGGTGTCACTTGGGAGCCTCCGATAAGATTGTGGAGTTGAACGAAGGAGTTTGTAAGGGCAAGGAGATCGCCTACTTTGTGAAGATCTACCGCTAGTGAGGCAAGTCCGTCGTGGGCGACGACCATGGTGGGATAGACAAGGTTGCTTCTTCGTGGACCCTTCGTGGGTGGAGCCCTCCGTGGACTCGTGCAACCATTACCCTTCGTGGGTTGAAGTCTCTATCAACGTGGATATACGATAACACCACCTATCGGAACCACGGCTCAAAAATCACCGTGTCTCCAAATTGCGTTTGAATTCTCCAAACCCTTCCCTTTACATTCTTGCAAGTTGCATGCTTTACTTTCTGCTGCTCATATACTCTTTGCATGCTTGCTTGAATTGTGTGAAGATTGCTTGACTTGTGCTAAGATAGCTAAAATCTGCCAAAGACTAAAATTGGGAAAAAGTTAAGTTTTTAATTGGTCAAGTAGTCTAATCACCCCCCCCCCCTCTAGGTATACTTCCGATCCTACACCAGGTCAGCAGCTGGGAGCTCGAGGAGGGAGAGGCGTCCCTCCTCAGCTCTTGCGCACTTGATCGCCAGGTTGAACAGCTCCAGGGATGTGCACAAATCTTCATGGATGGCGAGCTCCTCCTTCATCTTGACATCACGGACGCCATCAGAGAACACCGAGATGATGGCCTCGTCCGTGACCTTGGGGATCTTGAGGCAGACATTGTTGAAGCGCTGGATGTATTTCTGCAGGGTTTCCGCGGGCCGCTGCCTGATGCGGCGTAGGTCGCCCGTGGCTGGGGGGCGGTCGCGAGTGCCCTGGAAGTTGGCGATGAAGCGGCTGCGCATCTCATCCCAGGAGGAGATCGAGCCGGGAGGCAGGTTCAGGAGCCATGAGCAGGCACCATCCTTGAGTGCCATGGGAAACCAATTCGCCATGACTTTTTCATCGCCTTGGGCCGCCTCGATGCTCAGCTCGTAGAGCTGCAAGAACTCCGTGGGTTTGGAGGTGTCGTCATAGCGAGGAGGTAGGTCCGACTTGAACTTGCCCGGCCAAGCCCCTTGCTGCCGTGGAGCTTGCTCTTGATGGTGGCTGCACACCACCGCCATAGGCAATGTGCGGTCTTGTCGTGTTGGTGCAGGGAGCACGGGGGCGCCTTCTCGAGGCTGAGCGATTTCATGACAGCTTCCTTCTTCCCAGGTGGGCGCCGGACATGGTGGGTCATGCCCAGGGGCCATGCGCCGTCTTGGGGCAAAGGCGGTGGAGGCGCTCCATGAGCCACGTCACCCGTTCCTGGCAGAGGGCGAGGCAACGAGAGGGACGGCATAGGAGAGCCCCCTGCGGTGCTGATGAGCTCGATGATGCGAGCGAGCCATTCCTTGTAGAGGTTGTCGACGGGGCGGTAATGCAGGAGCTTGCGCGTGATGAGCAGCGCGGCCTGCGCGTCGGTGGGGGCGCGACGAGCGTGGGACGATGAACCGACTGGGGTCAGTGATGGAGTGGCAGTGCGGTCGTCCCGCCACACCGAGGGGTGCAGCAAGGATGCTTGCTGCTCGTTCCCTGCAGGGCCGGTGGCGGCATGGGCGGCAGGCGACGAGGAGGCCCGCCGACAGGAGCCGTCTGCGGGACGTGTGCGGCGAGAGCAGTCCGGCGCTCAGCGCGGGCTCGATGGGCGTCAGACATTGCTGCGATGAAGCGATGGGACGCGGATCAGTGGAAGGAAGGCTTCAGCGCACCCCTACCTAGCAAGCCAAATGTCGGATTTCGGGTTCCGGCAAAACCATTGAGGTTCGAACACTGGGGTTGAAAGTGCATCTATCCCTAGGTGGTTTTGGTAATTCCTAACAACATATAGCTCATTGAGCTAATACTATTCCAAGACAAATATTTCAGGAAAGCTCAATGATTGGCATGGCATGGATGAGAAAAGTGGATCCCTCAAAATGCTAATGATAAAAGGATTGGCTCAAGCTTCAAGCTCAAGACTCTTCATTTTATATTTTAGTGATCCAAGATCACACTGAGTCTATAGGAAAAGCCAATACTATCAAGGAGGGATGAGGTGTTGCTTAATGAGTTTCTTGCTTCATAGTGCTTAGTGATATGCTCCAAAACCCTCAACTACTTTCCCACATCCACATATGACCTAAACCTAAAGTCCAACTCGGCCCCACCGATTCTTTCTATCCGGCGCCACCGAGTTCAGATGTCATACCCACTGCCACAAACCCTAGGCAAATCGGTCTTACCGATAGGGATCTCGGTCTCACCGAGATGGGATTGTAATCTCTATGTTTCCCTTCGTAATGTTTCGGTCTAACCGAGATGAGTGATCGGTCCCATCGAGATTGCAATGTAAAATCTCTGTTTCCTTTTCGTAACATTTCCGTCTCACCGAAATGAGCAAACCGGTCCCACCGAGTTTACCTGACCAACTCTCTGGTTAGCTTATTACCAAAATCGGTCTCACCGAGTTTGTGTAATCGGTCTCACCGAGATTACGTTATGCCCTAACTCTGACCACATCGGTCCTACCGAGTTGCATGTCGGTCCCACCAAAATCACTAACGGTCACTAGGTTTACTAAATCGGTCTAACCGAGTTTGTTGATTTGGTCCCGCCGAGATTGATAAATTGTGTGTAATGGTTAGATTTTGTGTGGAGGCTATATATACCCCTCCACCTCCTCTTCATTCGTGGAGAGAGCCATCAAAACAAACCTACACTTCCAACTTACCATTTCTGAGAGAGAACCACCTACTCATGTGTTGAGGCCAAGATATTCCATTCCTACCATATGAATCTTGATCTCTAGCCTTCCCCAAGTTGCTTTCCACTCAAATCTTCTTTCCACCAAATCCAAATCCTGAGAGAGAGAGTTGAGTGTTGGGGAGACTATCATTTGAAGCACAAGAGCAAGGAGTTCATCATCAACACACCATTTGTTACTTCTTGGAGAGTGGTGTCTCCTAGATTGTCTAGGTGTCATTTGGGAACCTTCGACAAGATTGTGGAGTTGAACCAAGGAGTTTGTAAGGGCAAGGAGATCGCCTACTTCATGAAGATCTACCGCTAGTGAGGCAAGTCCTTCGTGGGCGACGGCCATGGTGGGATAGACAAGGTTGCTTCTTCGTGGACCCTTCTTGGGTGGAGCCCTCCGCGGACTCGCGCAGTTGTTAGCATTCGTGGGTTGAAGTCTCCATCAATGTGGATGTACGATAGCACCACCTATCGGAACCATGCTCAAAAATCACCGTGTCTCCAAATTGCATTTGAAATCTCCAAACCCTTCCCTTTACATTCTTGCAAGTTGCATGCTTTAATTTCCGCTGCTCATATACTCTTTGCATGCTTGCTTGAATTGTGTTAAGATTGCTTGAATTTTGCTAAGTTTGCTAAAATCTGCCAAGACTAAAATTGGGAAAAGGTTAAGTTTTTAATTGGTCAAGTAGTCTAATCACCCCCCTCTAGACATACTTCAAGGTCTTACAAGTGGTATCAGAGCTTTGGTCTCCATTTGATTTGATTTCCATAGCTTTTGGTGGTCATAGCCTTGGCTTCACAACCTAGGAGAGTATGGCATCTAGCGAGGGAAACTATCACCGTAGAGGTCCTTACTTTGATGGTACTAATTTTGCTAGTTGGAAGCATATGATGAAAATGCATATTCTCGGGCATAACCCCGCCGTTTGGGCTATTGTGTGTATTGGCTTGCAAGGTGAATTCTTTGATGGGAGAGAACCAAATCGTGAAGCTAGCGCGGAACATTTGAAGATGCTGAAATACAATGCTCAAGCTTGTGATATCCTCTTCAACGGATTGTGCCCCGAAGAATTCAACAAAATCAGCCGTCTTGAGAATGTAAAGGAAATTTGGGACACTTTGATTGATATGCACGAAGGTACCGACTACATCAAGGAATCCAAATTGGATGTGATTCAAAGTCAACTTGACAAGTTCAAGATGAAGGATGGTGAAGGCGTTGCTGAAATGTACTCTAGGCTTGCTCTCATCACAAATGAGATTGCCGGCTTAGGAAGTGAAGAGATGACCGACAAATTTATCATCAAGAAGATCCTAAGAGCCTTGGATGGAAAGTATGATACCGTATGCACATTAATCCAAGTGATGCCCAACTACAAGAATCTCAATCCAATGGAGGTCATCAGAAGAATTGTTGCTCATGAGATGGCACTCAAGGATAAGGAGGAGTTGCATAACAAGTCAAGTGGTGCTTACAAAGCCTCATGTGAAGCTCCCACATCATCAAGTGAGAAACAAACCTTCAATGAAGAATTGAGCCTAATGGTGAAGAACTTCAACAAATTCTACAAGAGTAGAAGTAAGGAAAGAAGTTCCAAGTCAAGGTCCTACAATGAAAAAAGATCTGCCAGTCGAGAGCGAAATTGCTACAACTGTGGAAGACACAGACACTATTCAAATGAGTGTACGGCTCCCTACAAAAGAAGAGAAGATTCTCCCAAGAGAAGAAGTAGAAGAGAAGATTCTCCGAAGAGAAGAAGTAGAAGAGAAGAAGTAGAAGAGAAGAATCACCGCCAAGAGAGAGAGAAGGAGTAGAGATGATCGTTATGAACGAAGAACATCCCGGAGAATCAAGGATTCGCAAAGGAAGGACAAGTCATCAAAGAGCTACACAAAACGAAGACATCAAGCTCATGTTGGTGAATGGGTATCCGGTTCCGACTCTGAACATCACTCCGAGAGAAGCTATCACTCTGACTCCGAACATACTCAAGATGAAGGTGCTGCCGGTCTAGCACTTGTGTCAACCAACTCCCATGACATATTCGATTCACCAAATGAAGGAATTGGAAGATGCTTCATGGCTAAAGGCCCAAAGGTAACCCCGAGTACGTTGATTTCAATAGTGATGAAGATGACTTGTTAGGTGATGATGATTTACTTGTTGACAAATCTAGTGATGAATACTATGATGAAACGTCAATTAATCATGCTAATCAAGATAAAACGAATGATGATGATAAGGATAAGATTGAGCTTCTAACTAAAGAACTAAACACTCTTAAGTTAGCTCATGAAACTATCTTTGGGGATCATCGAGAACTTTTAAGGACTCATGAGAAGTTACGCTTTGAAAAGCTCAATCTTGAGCAAGAGCATGAGTTCTTAAAGGCAATCAATGATGATCTTCGCAAGAAAAGTTCTTCTTAAATTGCCAAGCGTTTACTCTTATCTACTTACATGCCTCAAGTCAAATCTAGTAACAAAAACAAGAAGGATTCTTCCTCTAGTAGTAACAATCATCATGTTAAATCCAATATTGTTGCTTCTAGTAGTTCTCTTGATTCCACTAATGATTCTCTTAGCCAAGTTACACTTGAGCAAGAAAATAGCTTATTGAAGGGAATCATAGAGAAAGGTGTTTACAAGAGCCTTGCTACGAGTAAGCAATTCGAGGAAATTGTACGCAAGCAAGGAAGGCACCGGAAGAACCAAGGTGTTGGTTTTGTACGAAAGTTCAATGCCAATGGAGTTGAGTGGGAAGAAGATCAATACCCCAAGACAAAGCTTGTTCCTCAACGAGAGAAGTATGATCCTACTTCATTCAAAGGGACACAAGCTCAAGATGATCTTCCACCACAAGACCACAAGCAAAAAGGCAAGGATGAGCTTCAAGTGGAGATTGATGCATTTGAAGAAGCTCCCAAGGCCTTGGTCAAGTGGATTCCCAAGACTACATCAAGCTCTACTTCATCAAGTACAACTACAACTCCAAGGATTCCCATCAACATGGTGTGGATCCTGAAGAAGAAGAACTAGAGAGTTCTTGAGGGTGACTCCGCCAACATTCTTCACTCATATAATTTTGGCAAGGACAAGTGCAATCAATTTCCACATCTTGCACTAGTTCAAGGAGTCACAAATCCTCATGTTGGTAAGACAAGGGACAAGGTAACCCAATGCTTTCATAGACATCATCTTGTGTGTGCTTCACTCTATGTCTATGGATATCCTTGTTTGTTCCTTGTGGCACTAACTCGTCTAGGTATTGAAAGTGCAACTCACTCCAAAGGATTGCTCCAAATGATCTACATCGACATTGAGCATCCACATCTTCAACACCTACATGAAGTCATCATCGACAAAACCCAAGGTTAGTTCATCCCTCTAAGGGGGGATATCACTTCTAGGGGGAGCTTTACTCTAAAGAATTGAGCTAAAGCAACTCTAATGGTGTGAACACATCAATGCATTATGTAAAAGTGGTAACCCCACTTGAGCTTAAACGATGAGTATGACCTATGATCAAATGTTCTCATTTGACTCCTAAGTCAATATACTCATATATAGACGACCTAGTCATCGCCAATTGCTTGATAGATGCTAGAATTGGTTGTGCATGCTTTGCCACATATTTCATTTATCATTTTATTGTGTGAGCATGTTGGTTGCATATTTTACTCATTCGAGGACATCCACTTGTAGTTTTGCTTGTTTGGCTTCTTTTTCTTTTGGCCAAGTGGATGGACAAGAATGCCTAAGAACCTTCTCTAGCTATCTATGCTTTTCTTGTCTCGAACTCTATTCATGCTACATCACAAAATTTGATCAAGTCAGATTCAAACCACTCTGTGTGAGTAGCACTCGGAGCCCCTGATTCGTCATAGAATTAAACTTCCAAAACTTCTTTGTGCGTTTCGGTCTAACCAATTCTTCCATTTCGGTCATACCGAGATCACTAAGTCGATCTAGGTTTTTAATCTCGGTGCAACCGATTTGAACATTTTGGTCTCACCGAGTTGAAGTAACTGCTTGCAGTTATGCATCTTGGTGCCACTGAGTTGTTCCACTCAGTCACACCGACAGGGTCGGGCTATATATACTGAAGGGCAATTTTTTTGGAAATTTCTCTGAAAAGTTTTGCCCGCGCTCAGCCCACTGTGCCTCCACGGTCTCCGGGTCGCTCTCCTCATCGCTAGCCGCCTCCCGCCGCTGGTCTCCGCCGCTGTCAACGGAAATCTCCACCGCCGTTGCCGCCGTAGCGACTCCATCGCCGAGCTAGGGTATGGACTTGATCATAGTGCTATTCCAATCTGATTCCTAGCACATTGTGTTTGTCATGATTCTTGCCACGATTGAAATTGTCTCATCTAGTCAAAACAATCCGTAGATTAGGTTTGATTTGAAAATTTAGGGTTAGGTTTCCGCCGAAACCATCTCGGACCCACCGAGTTGTAGAAATCGGTTCCACCGATTTGGCCAAGGCCATTGTACTTGTGATTCTCGGTCTGACTGAGAATTGCAAATCGGTGTGACCGAGATCAGAATTCTGTGAAACCCTAGCAGTCTCGGTGCCACCGAACTGTGACTCGGTCTGACCGAGTTCACTAGTTTAGGTTCCTAAAGCTGCTTCAGTATCACCGAGTTCACAAATCCTTTGATCCGAAATGCTTTCTGTAGAAAACTAAAACTAAGTTTTTAACTCAATCTTTTGCAAAAACATCTGTATTTTGTGATGCTTATCCTCTCTATCTCATCTACATCTATTCACAGGGTCAGCAATTAGTGTTTGCAGCATGTATGATCAAAGTGACAGCCAAAACAGGGAAGAGGAGCAGGTTCATATGAGTGAGGGCACTAGTCCCTCTAGTTCCTCAGAAGAGGGCAGCAGGAGCACCCCAAGCAACTTACCCAAAGCTGCCACAAGGAATAGGAAGAAGAAAACCTCAAACTCTGAGGATGAATATTGTGTGGCAGAAGAGGATGAGGCCACCTCGAGGAAAGTGCTCAAGAAAGAGTATGGCACTGCTGCAGCCACCAAGACAGGTCTGAACAGGAAAGTCCCTACCAAGATGACTCCCATGCTGAAAGTCAGAGCATCAACTCAGGAAACTGAGAGATCAAAACCTAAGGAGCCAGAAGTGGTTGAAAAGAAGAGGAAGGAAAGGGTCAAGAAGACGATGGCCAGAGTTGTTGGGAAGCCCTCCATGATGGAAGAGGAAGAAGAAGAGGCTGCTGCTCCAGCTCCCAAATCTCATAAGCTCATGGGAGATGCCATAAGGTCAGGGGCTGCTTCATCAAAGCCCAAAGAAGCACCTAAGGCTGCTTCCAAGCCCAAGACTGCACCAAAGAGGAATACTAGGAACATCCCAGCTGCTGAAATGAACAAGGCCCCAATGCCTGAAGCTATTGCAGAAGAAGAAGAAGATGAAGGGCATGTTCTGAGAAAGCTGAAACCTAAGATTCCAGACCATAACGATGCTCATCCAGTTGCTGAGACAATGAAGCTGAGAAAGGATGCAGGTCTCAGACAGTGGAGGTTGACTGATCCTTATGCAGTCAGGAGGAGAACTGCTGTGGACTACAGGTTCCATACAAAGGAACATCAGGACTTCTATGAGACTGTGTTGCTGGACAAGAAACCAATAGTGTGTGATATGAGATGGGTCAATTGGAAGTACATCAAGGAGAATGAGGAACACTACCCAATAGTGTTTGACAACTTCAAGGGTTGTGGAGTGGATGACTTTGTTGGGCAGAAGCTCACAAAGTGGAATGATGAGCTCATAATGCAATTCTACTCCACAGCACATTTCTATCCTGATGGCAGAATGGTTTGGATGTCTGAAGGTACAAGGTACAAGTCCACAATTGAAGAATGGGCAAATCTGATCAATGCACCAAAGGAGAAAGAAGGTGACTTGGATGTCTATGCCAAGAAGAAAATGGATCACAACTCTATGTCACACATGTACAAGGAGATCCCAGATAAAGCTCTTGAAACTCATAAGTTTGGATCTGTCCATTTCCTTCTGTCAGGACTACCAACGATCAACTAGATCCTTAGGCACACTCTCTTGCCCAAGTCAGGTGACCAGAACATGATCAGAGGCCATGCAATAAATTTGCTACACTTATTTGATGTGCCACAGAAGTTCAAGGTCATGAGCCTCATAGTTGAGACTATCAAGAGGATAGCAGCAGACCAGAAGAGAAGTTGTGGGTATGCCCCACATATCCAGGAGCTGATAAACTCTAAGATGGGCACTGGCACTTACCTGTTGGACAAGGAACACATGCCTATCTATCCAGACTTTGAGGACAACCAAGTGGCGATGAATGAAAATGAACCATCTTCAGTGCAAGCACAAGCTAAGAAGGAGAAGGCAAAGACAGAGAAGGCTGCCAAGATGCCAACTGTTGAAGAGGCATCTGAGTACTTTCTGAAGAGCAAACAAGACCAGCTTGGTTACTTGATAGCATCAACACTGAGGATTGAGAAAGGGTTGGCCACCCTAACTCAAAACCAGGAGAGCCTGGAGAGGATCATGGAACAAAAGTTCTATGACTTAGATGTGAAAGTAACTGAGATCTAGTCTGTTGTGGAGCAACTCCAAGATGATATGCAGGAGAGGAAGGGGAAGACAACCACTGAGGCATTTGCTAGAGTGCCTAGAGCTCAGAGATCAGCTGTTGTGCCTGTGATAGACACAAGAGCAACATCATCTGCACCTTCTACAGCTTCAGTGCCACCAGCTCTAGCATCTACTCCACCAGCTCCAACTTCATCAACTCATGCCTTCGTCCTTGGAGTCATATCTACACCACCATATCAAGACCAAGGCTGAGAGACGACATAGTACTATGCATTTTCTAGGAACTTTTTGGTAACTTGTTGCCAAAGGGGGAGAAAAATGTATAGATCATAGGCTTCGGGAGAGAGAGTTTGCTTTTGTTCTCTCTTGCCTTTGTGGTTGAACTTTATTTGCTTTTGCTTGCTTGAGATACTACTTTATTGCATGTGTGATACAATGATGATCATGTGTTTGATCATATGCTACTTTAATACTTGTTGAATGACATTATTCCATTCTATCTCTATATGTTCATTCACTTTGCTTGGTGATGATTGCATGTATTTTAAATATTATCATTTTTAGTGCTCCACCAAGATGTATGTGACATGGGAGAGTTACTATTGAACCTAACTCTATGTGCATTTGTAGTCCAAAGCAAATCTTAAACTATGCACAAATTTAGGGGGAGCTCTCACATTTCACATACTTCTCAAAGCGACGATGTTTTTCAATCTTATTATCATTTGTCGAAGCTTTGATCTATATGTTGTCATCAATTACCAAAAAGGAGGAGATTGAAAGTGCAACTATCCCTAGGTGGTTTTGGTAATTCCTAACAACATATAGCTCATTGAGCTAATACTATTCCAAGAAAAATATTTCAGGAAAGCTCAATGATTGGCATGGCATGGATGAGAAAAGTGGATCCCTCAAAATGCTAAGGATAAAAGGATTGGCTCAAGCTTCAAGCTCAATACTCTTCATTTTATATTTTAGTGATCCAAGATCACATTGAGTCTATAGGAAAGCCAATACTATCATGGAGGGATGAGGTGTTGCTTAATGAGTTTCTTGCTTCATTGTGCTTAGTGATATGCTCCAAAACCCTCAACTACTTTCCCACATCCACATATGACCTAAACCTAAAGTCCAACTTGGCCCCACCAATTCTTTCTATCCGGCGCCACCGAGTTCAGATGTCATAGCCACTGCCACAAACCCTAGGCAAATCGGTCTCACCGATAGGGATCTCGGTCTCACCGAGATGGGATTGTAGTCTCTCTGTTTCCCTTCGTAACGTTTCGGTCTAACCGAGATGAGCGATCGGTCCCACCGAGATTGCAATGTAAACTCTCTGTTTCCTTTTCGTAACATTTCGGTCTCACCGAAATGAGCGAACCGGTCCCACCGAGTTTACCTGACCAACTCTCTGGTTAGCTTATTACCAAAATCGGTCTCACCGAGTTTGTGTAATCGGTCTCACCAAGATTATGTTATGCCCTAACCCTAACCACATCGGTCCTACCGAGTTGCATGTCGGTCCCACCGAAATCACTAACGGTCACTAGGTTTACTAAATCGGTCTGACTGAGTTTGTTGATTCGGTATCACCGAGATTGGTAAATTGTGTGTAACGGTTAGATTTTGTGTGGGGGCTATATATACCCCTCCACCTCCTCTTCATTTGTGGAGAGAGCCATCAGAACAAACCTACACTTCCAACTTACCATTTCTGAGACAGAAATCATGTGCTGAGGCCAAGATATTCCTTTCCTACCATATGAATCTTGATCTCTAGCCTCCCCCAAGTTGCTTTCCACTCAAATCTTCTTTCCACCAAATCCAAATCCTGTGAGAGAGACTTGAGTGTTGGGGAGACTATCATTTGAAGCACAAGAGAGCAAGGAGTTCATCATCAACACACCATTTGTTACTTCTTGGAGAGTGGTGTCTCCTAGATTGGCTAGGTGTCACTTGGGAGCCTTCGACAAGATTGCGGAGTTGAACCAAGGAGTTTGTAAGGGCAAGGAGATCGCCTACTTCGTGAAGATCTACCGCTAGTGAGGCAAGTCCTTCGTGGGCGACGGCCATGGTGGGATAGACAAGGTTGCTTCTTCGTGGACCCTTCTTGGGTGGAGCGCTCCATGGACTCGCGCAGCCGTTACCCTTCGTGGGTTGAAGTCTCCATCAACGTGGATATACGATAGCACCACCTATCGTAACCATGGCTCAAAAATCACCGTGTGTCCAAATTGCGTTTGAAATCTCCAAACCCTTCCCTTTACATTCTTGCAAGTTGCATACTTTAATTTCCGCTGCTCATATACTCTTTGCATGCTTGCTTGAATTGTGTTAAGATTGCTTGACTTGTGCTAAGTTTGCTAAAATCTGCCAAAGACTAAAATTGGGAAAAGGTTAAGTTTTTATTTGGTCAAGTAGTCTAATCACCCCCCTCTAGACATACTTTAAGGTCCTACAGGGGTGCTCACGAAGATTTCCCCCTACCGAATCTCGCCTCGCAGCCTCACCGCGATCTTGAAGCTTAGCTCAATCAACTCACAACACAAGAGACACAAGATTTATACTAGTTCAGGCCACCAGTGTGGTGTAATACCCTACTCCAGTGTGTGGTGGTGGATTGCCTCTTGGGCTGATGATGAACAGTACAAGGGGAAGAACAGCCTCCTGAGGCGAGGTGTTCTTGTGCTTGGTGCAATACTCGAGTTCGAGCTGATCGGTCTTGGCTGAGCTCTCTCCCTATGGTGGTGGCTAGTCCTATTTATAGAGGCCATGGTCCTCTCCCCAAATATTGAGCGGGAAGGGATCCAACAACGACCAATTTGAAAGGGGACAACTAGTACAAGTTATCATGACTAAAGATGGTCTTCGCCTGCCAAAGGCTCTGGTGGTGACGCTATTTTGGGCTCCACGATGACCTCCATCCTGTCGTCCTGCTGGCCTTGGTCTTGTTGCACCGGTATGGAAACCTTTGCCTGATGCCTCGGTACTCCGCACCCGCGCTTGCCCTCTTAGCACCAAAGGGGAAACGAGGACACTGTGTGCGCTGGCGCTCGCCCGGCGCCCACCTGGCCTTGGTCGTCATGGCTTGCGTCACGAGAACATTGCGAGGTACCCCTTGCCCTTATCTCCCTGCCTCTCTCGTGAGCCTGCCTGATGAGGCAGCTCCTGAGGAAGCCTTGTGTCATCTGCCCCGCGAGGCTTGGCCCCGCGCGAGGGTCTTGAGTGTTGGATGATGAAGGCGGGCCGCACTGGGCCGCTGGTGGAGCCACGCCGCGGTCCACAGGCAGGCAAGTCTGGGACCCCCGTTCTGAGAACGCTGACACCGGGGAATAGCTGGCCAACACGCACGTGAATTCAATGCAGTCTGCACGTCTCATATAAAGGCTCCCCACCAGTCCAATCTAGTACGAAATCCTACGCACCTACGCACGCTAACCAAGGGCAAGAGTGATCACTTGGATCACAAGATCAGTTGACTAGAAGTCCCTTGGATCCAAGCACCCTCTAAGCTAGACCCATGGAGGCGATGAGCGTGAGGATCAGCCGACTATGCCAGATGGTCCACAACACAGGCATGCGGCCCAGCACCGAGGAACGTCTCCAGGTAGTGCTTGAGGCCGCCAAGGCGAGGGGCCGCTTGGACGATAGCTTCGTCTCCTTGTTCGACGAGGTCCTCATCGGTTTCCTCGACAAGTTCACCATCGTCAAGGAGCTCGTGGACGACCTTGACGTACGCTTCCAGCCGACACGCCCAGGCTCTATGATGCCCACCACCCTCAACGGACACTATGGTGACAACCTCTTCGACGCACTGGTGGCCCTGCGATTGCCCGCCGTCACGCCGGAGAATGTCCACCTCGAGGTCGTGCTCACCGCGCAGCGCCTGGCGCAACAAGACACCATCGACATAATTACCCACGTCTACGCGCAAATCATCCACAAGGACTACTACATGCAAGAGGAGGACGATAGGACGCTGGCCTTCTTGGACCACAGGGCAACCTTGGACGACATTGTTCAGAAGCACGTTGAGCTCGCCGCCAATGCCGCTGCTCCTCACACTTCGGTTGGTGACCCGGCGCACTAGGGCGTGAGGATGTCGTTGATGGATTCATATGTATTTTTATCTTTTCGTCAGACCCATGTAGTAGTATATGGTACTACTAGTAATTATCTTAACTTTCGCATCAACTTCATAATTTTCGTACGTACTCCATGCATGAACCGCGCCAGAACCAAACTTCTCATTACTCTAGGGAAGATTGTTATTTCTATCTATCGGTCGCGCCATGGAGCAGAACCCAATTTTACAAGTTACAAGTTCAAAAGTTAAAGCCTGCCGTGTTCGCGTCGCACCCCCACTTGGTTGGTCCGGCACGCCGCTCACGGGGGAATGCGTGCGGTGTTGCATTTTCACTTACAAGTGGGACCGCAATTGAGCAAACCGACTATCGGCAAACCCCCACCCCGCCCACCGCACGATGGCTGAGAAAATAAGAAGGAGAAGAGATGGCTGTAGCATGGACTCCAAGAAAATTGGTGTTGGATGGGACACGTGTGGGTGGCGTGTGTCGTACTGCTAGACTTGAATGCTAGTTATGGCCCATGCCATCCCACTATATCGAGCCTATATTGAGGTGCTGGTTACGTAGAACAAATTTCCTAGAGTCCGTGCTCAGCCCTCCTCTATCTCTCTTCTCAGTCAGCCAGCGGACGCACGGAGCCCATCATCGGTTTGCTCATATGCAGTCCCACATGTCAGTGAAACCGCAAGACGACCCACTAAACCTGCACATCTTTCACCTCGATGTGCTGGTGATGAAAAACAAATCCAATAAAGATCTTCGGTGGCTGCTTTTGGAGTTACTCAAGAGTAGTAAGATTATATTTACAGTTAACCCAAGATGCACATCACGTGGCTTCAACTACCACTCTATTTTCTTCCATGACACGACCTGGATGCTGGATGTCCCACGTGTCGGCAAAAGGAGGAAGAACCCGACCAAATCTTGGGTTATGCTCTTGGATTAGACTAGTTGTGCTAACTTAAAATTTTATTGTGTAGAATGGATGCAAGTTTTGGTATTAGGAAGAAGAGCACGACCACCGCATCCGAGAAATGGCCCGGACACGACCCCATTGCCCTACCCAAACGGATAGAATCCGGGCAAAACAGAGGTCCGTTTGGGGTCGTGCGTTGGAGTTGGCCATACAAGTGGGACTGCAATTGAGGAAACCGACTATCGGCAAACCCCCAACTCGCTCGCTACACTATGGCTAAGTTAGAGAAACGACAAGGTTGAAGAGATTGTTGTAGCATGGACTCCAAGAAATATGGTGTGAGATGGAAGTAGTGCTGGTGGCGTGTGCCGTACTCCTGGACATGAATGCTTGTACTGGCCCATGCCAACCTCTACTCCTACTACTTATAGTAGTAGTATCGAGGATTCGAGGTGCTAGTTACGTACAGTGGACACATTAAAATATGGCCCACCTCACACTCTGGCCAAATTTCCTGGAGTTTGTGCTAGGTTAAAAAGTGTTGTTTGTGAGGGTGCGTGGCTGGTCTCAAGTTTAAAACGTGTTGTATTACGTATATGTAAACATAGAGATAGTGCAGCAGCTCCGAAAGATTGAACCCAAACATCAGAATGCAATTTCTACTAGACTCATCCGAGGACCTAGGATGATGGGACTCGCAGCTACTGTAAAAACACCCGCCAGATGCGCGAAGCATGTGAAGCTAGTACAAATAGTGTACTATTGTTGATTGGCCTCATCCGATAACTTGTTGCAATGCACGTACAATTATGTACTATATGCTCCTTCTCGGTCGTCGGGAATCTATGTTCTTCCACTCTTTCGTTTAACACATGAGCTTTGTTCATCCTTTTGCCGACACGTGGGACATCCATATGCCTCCATTTTAAAAAGCATACTATATGCCTCCATGACACACGGGACATCTAGCATCAAGGTGGCGTGTCATGCAAGAAAATGGAGATATGCAGTGCGTAAGTGAGTCGTGCACTTCGATGGCACCTAATACAACGCAATATTTTTTCTCTTCGATGGCACGTGAATAGTGCATGTACTCAATGACAGAGCATGTGATGGTAGCCATGGACATGGTCGGCCCTTTTTGAAGAGAGTACTAATAAATAACTTTGGTGTGTCCCATCAACTCGCAGAACAACGAGAAGCTTGCTTACCTTCTCCCTCGCTAACGCGTGCATGGTGGCTCGCAGCACGAGGAGAAACTTTTGCTTACAAGCGGTGGACGTGCAACAGTTCATTTGGTGTCAGATTGCCAGAAGTACTATTGCAGTACCATCATTATTGTTCGACTTCCGGAAGAGGAGAAGAGCCAAGCGCAAGGTCACCTACTAACCTAGTACAATACTACTATAGAAAAAGTCGGTCCACCTTTTTAGAGCATGGTTAAATAATATAGGCGGCTCTTGCAGCGGCACATCATTTAGAGCAAGTACTCTCTTCGTAGGAACAAAGGAAGTGAAACAAAATTTGGAGTCAATGCTAGATTGCCAATTAAAACATGATTAGATATAAAAAAAATCCTATAGCATTCTATCCTATGAATCAAACGACCAATGTAGGAAAATTATGAGGGGGGTCTCTCCAACAGTGTTCCTCGGCTCGCACCTAGCATCACGGTGGTCGAACTTGGAGTCATTCATCTGGTACACGTGCATCTCAGATCTAGACACAAGGTGACGCGACCTCTCACTTCGTTCGCCATTTGAAGCGACACACCGGTGGAGGACTAGCATACTCCAATATTAGGTTGGCTCTATGTGAGTGGCAACTTCATATACTAACAGGATGCTGGCTATACTACTATGGTACTCACACTCCAAGAAGTGACTCGAAAACCATTCATAAATTGAGCCTATGACATGCATTTGCAAATGTACCATTCGTTACATACAACAAGTCATCAACACACAACGACAATGAGGATACATGTTGGATTATAGATTATTTCCAATAAAACATTCTAGTAAATACTAAAGTTTTCATCACACAACAAATAACAAGCAATGAAATGAACTTCAACTCAACCGATCCTCGGCATTGGAAACGCTTTCTTTGAACCATAGGTGCTCTGGGAAGGGCCAGCTATTGTCAATATCGAGAGCAACGCAGGACTGATCATCCAGGCTAAAGCGGCATATATCAGGAGCAGGGTAGGGAACCACCGCAATGTTCGAGGTATAGATACAATTGCTTCTCATAAATGGTAGTAACGTTGTGTCAACTGCAGCTGGATCGCCTTTAACCATCATTTGATAGTTTGGTCCAAGGAAGAACGAGTTTTCTCCAAGACTATCAATACTGAAACAAGGAGAAGGTGTTGGCACTAGCACGCTAGTATCCATCCCGAATACCCTGCAATGGGTGTTGGAATAGGTCCAGAGAGGGCGACCATGGGAGACAATACGTGCTCCCTCAGTAGTAACAATCTCAGTGCACTGTATACAAACAAGAAGAGGTGAACCATCAGAATTAGTTGCCAGGCGCCACTGAGTATATAAGTATTGCTCGTCCTCATGCTCGTGATCATCACCATCATCATATCCCCCTTGGTTATAAATCTTTTCAAGTATAGGTGGTGGAATGTTCACAAGAGCGTGGAAACACAATAAGAAGGTTAATTAGTAAGGGGAAACTTGCTAACCCGCAGGCATGTGGATGAAACAATTATAATTACGGTGGAAGACAAACGTATCGAAACTACAAGGATCCCATGCAAAAATAGTGCCATGAGTGGTGGAAGCAAACACAAGATCCTCACATTTGATTGCATCATAGTACTCATCATTCGTCTACAGAAACTGATTTTTGAGCAATATCCATGGGCGAACCATGGAATCAGTAACGACGGCAACAAGCCTGTCGAAGATAGCAACAACTTCATAGTTCTTGTAATTCCAAGAGCAGTTGGGAACTTGACAAATTGCTATCTTCCGTAGACAACAACCACCTTGATCATATTTGAACGTACGTAGATCATTGTGTGCTCAACCTCAAGGCACTCTAAGATTGTTGGAAGTGCAATCCACTGACGAGTGTACACATTCATAAGTAACCACTCGCAATTGTACCCAATATAAACAACCCAATCTCCATTTGCGCCAGCCCAGGCCTTACCCTTAAGCGATGGCATCTTGACATCACATGTATCATTATCAAGCGGCATCAACTTGCACAAGGCGAGGCCTCTGTCGTCCGCGCCCATGCGAACAGGCTTATAGTGAAGAAGATAGGGGAGGTCAAACCGCTCCTGGACCCTTGGGTTCCTTGTAATGATGTTATTAGTTGAGTCGAGAATGGTCTTGAACGAACCTGCCATGCTAGCTGAGGTGATGACGTTGCACCGATCAATGAGTTCCTCCACCATGCCATCTTTTAGATCGGGGCAAAAACAATGGGGTCGTTTCCGGTCTGTTCTCTCCATGGATAAGACGATCGAACAATGGCAGAAGGAAGGGTGAAGGCAAATGGAGGAGGGAGGAAGAGCGGGCGACAACAGTTCCAAATCGAGAGGGAAAGGCGAAGAGTCGGTGGACGGTTGCCAGTTTGCCATGGTACACTAAGAGGCGCCCCGACCTACACGCCCGTTCGGAAATACTAGTAGAAAAGGACTCGTCGTTGTCTCACTGACATGTTGGAACGGGACCACATGTCAACGAAACATGGTGTGTAATTTCTCGTGCAAAATGCGATCTGGCCTTTATTTGTTATCGACCTTTATTTTTTTAATGGCATGCCATTCAGTTTTGAAGCACGACTAACTGGTACCGTATGCAGAGAAAATATAAACTACTCTACCACTACTCCACTTCTAGTACTAGTAGTATAAAAAAGATATATAGGCTGGAGCTTCATCGCTTTCTTGCTAAGGGCTGCCCACTTGCTTCTCACACTATCACCCTCTCTCCAGATCTAAAAAAGACGACCTCTCCCTCCCTCCTCACCGGTGGTCACAGATCCCCCAGGAAAGAAAAGTACGTGCAACGTTGACGCACTCGTCGTTGGCGAGCGAGGTCATGCACTGACGATAAGGCCGTCCTCTCAGACCTAGTGCCCGCACGGGATGGCCTCCGTCCCCAAGCTCGCTGCCGTAGTGTGTGCGGAGGACGACGACCATGAGCGAAGCCACTTCCCGCCTACCCTCAGGTATGCTACCTCTTTTCGAACCATACCCTTGTTCTATTGCCCCATCTGCCACGTCACTGCATGTGGATCATTTTCCACTCCACCATCTTCCCAATTTGCTATCCTCTGCTCTGCTGGTCACACAGACGAAAACCTTAATTTGCACTATTGAAGGAAACCCTACTTCATGCAGACTAATCCATGTCTGGATTGAAGAAGGAAAGGAAGGGAGATTGTACTATCTAAGAGAGCAGGGATCGAACCCGCATCTAGGTTGAAAAGGGGAAAATCAGTAGCTAAGGAACAAGTCTCGTGTCTCTGGGTTGAAGAAGGGTAGAAAGGCATGACAACGCAATAGAGAATGACCAGGTCGATCGGTTTGTTGTCCTCACATAGGAAAAAGGTGGCTAAAGAGAACAAAAATGGGGCGTAATCCACATATGCTGCCTGGATATTTGTTGCTCTGGGCAACCATACCTCCCTCACCACTCTATGCGTCCGTGGAGGTACATCGTAATGGTGCACCCACTGTCTGAATGGGCCTCCCATGCTCTTATTTCCACTTTTTTGCTGTTGGTACAACGCCAACAGTCAAGTCAAGCAATGCTACTGCTAAAGTGATGCCACATTTAACTAATGCCGCACTCAGTCTAATGCCACCGATAAATTTAAGCAATGCCATTTAATGTCACTGGATTATTTCAGGGTTAGCTGTTGATTGTGGATGTATTAAAGATTTTTTAGCTAAGGCATTCTAATGTTGTTGCACAGCCGGTATACCAACGATGAAACTTGTTACTACCTTCAGATTTTTGCACTGTTAATGCTTATAGATTACATACCTCATTTTCATGAGATAAGTTAATTTTTTGTACAGTGTCACCAAAATGCCAAGGCGCTGATGTCATTTTATTTTGGTTAAACTGCACAAAAAATTATGAAGACAAGAGGAAAGGTCAAGAGTGGGCACCTCCTCCTCCGGCTGTTCTCTTGATTCATTCGATCAAGTTTTTATGTTTGATCGATTATCAAGATAGGGATAGCAATTTTTAAGGTCCCCACGAGTTCGAAATGATATTTACCTTGGAGGTACATGGTTTGCAATTTTTTTATACTGTCATTAGTTAATAATGTTAGTTACCTTCAGACTTTTGTATTTGTTTAATGCTCATGCATAGCTAGTATACCAATGCTGAAACTTGTTACCTTTACATTTTGTATTGTTAATTCTTATAGAAATCTTCCAGTGCTAGAGTTTATTGAAATCTGTTCAGTAAAACCATTGTATTGTACCCTGTAATAAAATAACTACTCTACTATTGCACTAGCCACTGGATTAGTGTATATTTGTAGTATTCGAATGGTGTTGCATTAGTGTATGGACATAAATAAAGTGTGGCAAGGTTTCCCAGATGTGTGCTCAAGAAAACAACTACCTGTTTTTCTAAATACTAGACGTTTGGGTACTTTAAATTGAACCGCGAAAACGTCTTATATTAAGGAACAGAGGGTGTAGAGTTCACTCAAATTATCCCGGTAAAGCTAGTCACACCTTTGTTAAAATTTATGTTCATTATGTTATCGGAGGAGGTCTGTATGTTTGTCTCTAATGCCTGTCGACTACATACCTGACATCATGATGCAATGTTAAGTCATTTCCTTTTGTACAGTGTCACTGAATTGTCAAGGTGGCGATGACATTTTATTTTAGTTGAACTGCACAAAATATGCTTAAAAGAAGAGGAAAGGTCAGGAGTCGATCATTCTTTCAGAAGGAACTATATATGCCTTTCTGACATCAGCTGTTGTTGCCTTATTTACCTTTAAATAGGTGGTTAGAAATAGTCTTCCTACCTTTTCCCATTAAGAAATTGGAAAGCTTATATTTGTGAGTCTATGCTTCAACTAGTGTCATTTTTACAGTAATCACACTTTCAATATCTATGCAATAGGGATGCTCGATTTTAGTGGAACTGCACAAAAAGTCCAACTAGTTCAACATTAGGAGCATGTTTTCTTCCAAACCTTTATATCCAATTGGTGGCACTGTGAGCTGTTCATCACGAAGGTACATGGTTTGCTACTATCTTGCTACTCTTTTTGTACTGTCATTAGATAGTAATACTAGTTGTTTGCATGTGAATTTATTGGCAGGATGGACCTACATTGGAGGTACAGGACATGATTCAATGATTGGATGCTTAATTTCGGTTGTATCGATTTCACCTCTTCCATCATTGTGAACATAGATATCCTTGGTCTGATGAAGAACAGGTGTTATATTTCTGCTCTGAACCAGCAAATCAATTCAGTATGAAATTGTCCAGGGAAAAACATGACTGTATCAAATTGTCCAGTGCAAAACATGACAGATGCTAAGCGGAAGAGACATGTTTAAACCGAAAATACAAGGTGGGGTATATGTTTACTAGCTGCTTGATATTTGTGCAGATAGAGATGTCTGCCCATTGCTATTTGTCAAACAAACAAAGTGACCGCAATTTTGGTTGAACTGCACAAGAGAATAGTATAGTCACTGCAAGCAGTGCCATTTGAAAATAGACACAGAAAGATTGGATAGTCACTTCATGGACTGCAGAAAAGTAGTACTGTAATATTTATTGGTCAACACTAGGTGCTTCATTGCTTTGGTCTGATTATACAATGGGCATCATTTTGCCTAAGTTAAAGTTTGTATTCCGAAAATAGTCTCACCGTGTGATCGAGAGAAGACCAAATCATATTGCAGTGGATGTTCCTCCATCATGTGTGGTTCATTCTCATGGTTCCAGCTGTTGGTGAAACCACTTACGTTTGCAAGAGGAATTGTAGACTTCACAAACAAATTTGTCTTTCAGTCTATACTGAATGTTTGCCAAGAGAAGCATCCATGTTAGTAGGAAGAAAAAAAATGTTTTTTCTAGATCTTTGCTTTTGGAGCTACATATTTGTATATGATCTGTGAATCATTGAGATGCATTAACATGTTGATCTTATGTATGGGAATCGTACTAGTTGGTTTTAGTTGCAACACAAGATCTGAAGTGGCTGATCGTTGCTTTTGGAGGTACATATTTGTATATGATCTGTGAATCATTGAGATGTGTTAACAGTTCCTTATTTCTGTTCGCTCAGTGTTTACAAGTTACTAATCGATCACTAGCTAGCCTACTAATGCGCTCCTGGCAGTTTTAGTTGCGACGCAAGATCCAAAGTGGCAGTTTTTTGAATAAAAATGCCTACCCCTAAAGAAACTGACAAGTTGCTCTGAAGAAAATGCCATGCGAATCTGAAGAAACTACCAGCAAAAACGTTCGCAAATGCCTTATCTCCCAGCTAATGTTCATCAACTAATGCGATCATACACATACACCATCCGACCTACTCAATCCTACACCTACACTATCCGACCTACTCGATCCTACACGGATAAATAGCGGATCACGCACGTACTACCTCCTTTCCAGTTTGCAGGGCTCAATTCAAGAAACCACCTACTCGATCCTACACGAATAAACAGCGGATCACGCACATACTAGTACCTCCTTTCCGGTTTGCAGGGCTTAATTCAAAAATCTCACCAACCAAGGTACTCCCTCCGTCCGGGTTTATTAGTCCCGTGAGCAAAGCAGCGAGACCAAGGCATGGCAATAATTAACTGCATGCAGAAGTTTAAGCCTAATTAATTCCAGCAATTTAAGTGGCTGCATGTGTGCCCACGGCTGTGACTCGTTGCATGCTGCTCCGCGTACTGGCTGCGAGCGATTCCGAGTGCCTGCATGCAGCCGGCCGTAATTAAGGTAGCTAACTGATGTGAAAAATGATGCGCTTTAATTTTTGCGGGCCTTTTAAATCTGTGGAATCATTATTGACAAGGAGGGAGATGATTCGAGTGCACTCGTTTGACCGTCATGCCGGCGTGCGTCCCAGCATGGACGGGACAGGACGACACAGTCATAATTTCAGTTTCTCTAGTTTTCCACGGCAAGCTGGCACGCTAAGCCATGCCTGCTTATGCATTGAATTTCGATGACTGTCGCGCTACCTTCTGCCTATAAGTATTGTTTCTCGGCCTTCTCGGGGGCACCGTGACCCAACTCGCCATATCCTCATAGGCCCCCACCGGCCCGACGTCGCTCGCCACTTATCCTCGCTCTCGCCACGTCTGCCATGCCCTCGCCCGTCCGCGATAGGCGAGGCCGGAGGTGGTTACCGCCGAAACTAGTGTTCAGTTTTTCACCGGAAGGCAGACAGAGGGAGGAGGCATTCTATCGGTCTTTAGATGGCAATGCGGAGATCGAGGACTTGTTGGAGCGCGACCGCCTGGAGGAGGAGCAGGAATTGTTGGAGTGCGACCGCCTGGCGGAGGAGTAGTGTATCGCCGATTTGCGCCGCCAGCGGGACATGGAGCAGCAGCGCACCGACACTCTAAGTCGCGAGCAGAGCGCCCGTAAATGGGCCGACTACGTGGAGGTCGGTGCCCGGCAAATAGCCCTGGAGGCTATCGGGCACGTACGCATTCTTGATGCCGATTTTTACTACCAGCTCGTCAAGTGGGTTTCCCTCTTAGAAGCCGAAACTTCGGTGGACCATGCCGGCATGGAAAAGGCCAACGCGCACGAGCAATGCACCCTATTGCACCTATGGCAAGTCCAAGGCGAGGCGGAGGATGCCGGTGCCGACGTTTAGCGTGTACCGCAGATGGCGGCCGTCATCGTCTAGTTAGCTAAGAGTAACTTAGTACTTGTACGCTACTAGAGTCTTAGTGGGAGTAGATAGTTAACTTGGCTATGATGGTTGTCAATGTGGAAGTTCAGTACTCTATATGTGGATCAGACCTGTTACTTTGCTCTGAATGTTGAACTTTCCATTTGAACGTATGGAATGGGTTGTTATTTTTTTTAAATGGGTTGTATTTGTCCTCCACGGGTTTAGAGGCTGAATTGTGTGCCTACCAAGTTGATGCGTACACAATCAGGAGATGATTGTACGTGGAGAGGATGACAGCTGGGACCCGCCAAGGTCATGGTAGTACGCAAGCAAGTGCCCCCTTATTTCAAGCCAATAAAAAAATGGCTCCTCCTAATGGATTTCTGACATTTGGGTCCCATGCCATTGTCAACGTAGTCAATAAACGAGAGAATTGCACAACAAGCGGCTGACACCAGGGACCCAGCAGCTCGCCCACTTATTTTTGTTTTGGGTTAATTTGATAAATGCCACTCCAAATATGGTGTTTCTAAGAAATGCCACTGCAATTTCCAAAGTTTGAAAAATGCCATTTCATGCCATTTCCAGTGGCATTTTTCGAAGTCTGGAGTGGCGTTTTTCAAAGTTTGCAAATTGCAGTGGCGTTTTTCAAAGTTTGCAAAAATTGTAGTGGCATTTTTCAAAGTTTGGAAATTGCAGTGGATTTTTTATGAATCGCCATAATTGGAGTGGCATTTATCTAATTTGTTTTTGAGACGGAAGCAAGGTGTCAACTGGGCTGTGTGGGGCACTCTGGCCTGTCTAGACAGCCTTCTCTTTTATGCTTACCACAGACTAGCCCAGTAGTTTTTTTTCTCTTTTTGAAAATGGCTAGCCCAGTTTTTTGTGATTTGTCAAGTAAGTCGCTTTGTCAGGCCTGTTGGACTATAAAATCTTTCAAGACGAGGAGAGCTTCATTCGGCTGGCCGAGAAAATGGCCTATCAGTAATGAGAAATGGGATGTGCATTTTTAAAACACATCAAACTGACAATTAGTTTCAAATTTCTTTTTTTCATTTCGAGATTTTAAATTGCATTGATTTTTATGCATGGACAATTTATTGGATTTTATATTGATATACATTTATTTTTAAAATCAGTTTGAATGTGACTCAAAATTTCGGGATTAAAAACAGTTCGGACCACACCGAAATATGCAAAATTTTGTATAATTTTTTAACAGTGGCCACAATATGGGCTGTAATGCTAATAAAAAGAATACGGGCTCCAAAAAAACCTTAAAAATTAGCAAATGGGCTGTAAATTATTAGAAATAATGGCAGATGGGTTGTATGCTATTTTCCACAGATTTGAGGCTTTCCTAAAGAAAGGTTGTTGCACAAGCAGTGACTGTTGGATGTCCATCCAATGGCCGTCGTGCTTCTTGAAGCTCTGCTCTTCCTGCTCCAGCCGCTCAAACAAGCGTCGGCGGGACTGCCTGCTCCCTCCTCCCCGCGACCGGCTGTGCTGCTGCGCAGGCCTCACCGCCCCATCGTAGTCCCATCACTGGCCTAGCCATCTACTCACCCACACCTGCTGTTATTCTCTGGCAATGGCAGACGAACTAGTAAACCCTCGTACAGCCATACTCCCCTCCGCATGGGAAACAACTGCCGAGTCTTCCCTGGCTCCGTGTCATTCCCTTCCTAGGCCTCGCCGTCATCCACTGCCCTGGTGCTCTCGCCATGGCGTGGTCAACGACCGCCATGCATCTGAAGTGGACTGTACGTGGAGAGGCTGACAGCTGGGTCCACGACCGCACGCAAGGAAATGCCTCCTTGTTACATGCAAAGTAATGATTCCTCCACCTGACATCTGGGACCCACCAAAAGGGCCTCTGTATTTTGCGAAAAAACCTTACCGCCCCTGACAGCTCGGACCCACCAGCTATATCTTCGCACGCAAGGAAGTGCCTCCTTATTACGCACAAAAAAAATGAATACTCCCCCTGCTAGCTGGGACCCAGTATAGTGGGCCTACTAAGTTGACGGGGACGGAGGGCTTTGTCAACTTAGTCAATATGCACGATTCTAGCTCCAGTGACCGTACGATGTCCATCCAATGGCCGTAGTGCTTCTTCAACCTCTGGTCTTCTTGCTCCAGCCGCCCAAAGCAGCGCCGGTCGTGCCGCCTGCTCCAGCCTCTCGTGGCCGGCTGTGCTGCCGTGGAGGCCTCACCGCCCCCATACTACTCCCACTGCTGGCCAGGCCATCCATCCACTCACCCACACCCCCTGTTATTTTGCAGCGATGTCAGCCTTACACCACAACCGAACTAGTGAACCCTCGTACTCCTCTTCGCGTGGGCATCCACTGCCGCATCTTCCCCCACTCTATGTCATCCCCTTCCTAGGCCTTGCCGTCATCCACCGCCGTGGTGCTCTCGGCGCAGCGTGGTCAATGTGGTCAACGAACGACTTCCATCGGAAGAGTACTGTACGTGGAGAGGCTGAAAGCTGGGTCCACGGCAGCCGCAAGGAAGTGCCTCCTTATTACGTGGAAAATAATTATTCCTCCACCTAACAGCAGGGACCCACCGGACGGGCCACCGTATTTCGCGAAAAAACATTTCCCCCCTGACTGCTGGGACCCACCGGACAGGCCATCGTATTTCGTGAAAAAATGTTCCCCACGCTGTCAGCTCGGACCCACCGGAAGTGCCTCCTTATTACGCACAGAAAAATGAATACTCCCCCTGCTAGCTGGGACCCACCTTGGTGGGAGGCTGACTTGTGCGCCTAATAAGTTGATGACGACGGAGGGCTTTGTCAACTAGTCAATATGAAGGCTCCAGTGACCGTACGATGTCCATCCAACGGCCGTAGTGCTTCTTCAACCTTTGCTCTTCTTGCTCCAGCCGCCCAAAGCAGTGCCGGCCGTGCCGCATGCTCCTGCCTCCCATGGCCGGCTGTGCTGTCGTGGAGGCCTCATCACCCCCTACTATTCCCACCACTGGCCAGGCCTTGCGGTGATGGCAGCCTCACGCCGCAGCTGAACCAGTGAACCCTCGTACTCCTCTCCGCGCAGGCTTCCACTGTCGCGTCTTCCCCGGCTCCACGTCGTCCCCTTCCTAGGCCTCGCCGTCGTCCACAGCCCTGGTGCTCTCGGCGCGGCATGGTCAATATGGTCAAGGAACGACTTCCATCGGAAGAGTACTGTACGTGGAGAGGCTGACAGCTGGGTCCACGACGACCATAAGGAAGTGCCTCCTTATTACATGCAAAATAATTATTCCTCCACTTGACAGCAGGGACCCACCGGATGGGCCACCGTATTTCATGAAAAATACGTTTCCCCCCTGACCGCTAGGACCCACTAGCTATATCTTCGCACGCAAGGAAGTGCGTTCGGGCAAAAAAAAACTATTCGCCCCCCTGATTGCTGGGACCCACCATCAACATCTTCGCACGCAAGGAAGTGCCTGATAGTCAGGACCCACCTGGTCGAAGCGTACGTAACATTGTCATTCTGGTCGTGAGCGTGTACGTACATACTGGTCGATGTAGAGGCGCGCACGTGTCGTAGTAGAGGCATGCATGTGGCATGTACATAGACGTACAGTGGCTAGTGTGCAAGAAAGAAAATATGGTCACGTACGTACATACAGGCGGGGTCTCAAACGCCTACTCGCGCATACATATGGCCAGGGCTCGTGTACATGGTTGGGTCAGAACGGAGAAACAAGGTCGTCGTCGTGTTCATGGGGAGCCAACCGGCTGGGTCGGAACGGAATGCATCGTCGTGTTCATCAGGAGGGCTTGGACAGAACAACCGATGGAAACGAGGCCTGGCGTACCGCACAACGGAGGAAACGGCCTTGTGTTCGACCGGCCATGTTCGAAACGGGATCCTATTCATCAGGAGGGGTCTGGCATACCGCAAAACGGAGGAAACGGACTTGTGTTGGACCTCCTACGGTCGAAATGGGGTCCTATTGATCGGGAGGGGTGTGGCGTACCGCAAAACGGAGGACATGGACTTGTGTTGGAGTGCTATGGTCGAAACGGGGGTCCTGTTCATTGGGAGGGGTGTGGTGTACCACAAAACAGGACTCCACGGGATACTGTTCATCTCCACCGTCGACCTCCTCCAGCCTCCACGGGCTACTATTCATCCATCGTCGACCTCCTCCAGCCTCCACCTGCGACTGTTTATCCATGGGCTCCTGTTCATCCAGCCTCCACCGCGCGCTATTCCACGGGCTACTATTCAACCAGCCCTCTCCACGGGCTCCTGTTCAACCACCCCTGCACGGGCTACTGTTCATCTAGCCCTCCACAGGGTCGTCCTGTTCATCCAGCCCCAACAGGCTCGATCGATCGGGGTCCTGTTCATCCATAGGCAACACCACAGGGTCCTGTTCATCCACCCTCACCGGGAATTGTTCATCCAAACCCCCTAGCAACACTCAATGTTCATCCAGAGGCAGCATCGATCGACTTTAGTTAGCAGAAGTAGTGAAGGAATCGCTCGATCGGGTTCAGTTAACAGCCATCGATCGATCGCTCGGGTTCAGTAACGCGTAGCCTGTAGTGCAATCGCTCGGGTTCAGTAGGCGAACGCCTCGCTCGGGTTCCGTTAGAGCCCAACGCCTCGCACCCACACGTGTGCGTGTACAAGAGAAACACTCAAACCTCCATGCATTGCTCGCCCCCGACCACCCACCATAACCAGGAACACCCTGATATTTTCCTCGCCCTTGCCATGTTTAACAACATTTAACATTGTTGTGTACCGAAATGAGAGCGAACTAAATAACTCGAATGTGGTGTTTTGTCAATATGCAACTCATTGCATATTGAGCTCCATTTAACTTGTAGTATTGTTTGTCGCACTTTGCCATGCCATGCCTCATTAAACCGGACATGCATCATACTTGATTTTGCATCATGCCATGATTATGCTTGTGTATTTACCATGTTGTTTGCTTCTTTCCGGTTTGCTTCTCTCGTTAGCTTCGGTTTCGTTCCGGAGTTGTGAGGATTCGTTCGACTACGTCTGTTTGTCTTCTTCATGGACTCGATCTTCTTCCTATCGGGATTTCAGGCAAGATGACCATCACCTTGGATCTCACTACTATCATTGCTATGCTAGTTGCTTCGTTCTATCGCTATGTTGCGCTACCTATCACTTGCTCTTCAAGCCTCCCAAATTGCCATGTTAGCCTCTAACCTTTTCACCCTTCCTAGCAAATCGTTGCTTGGATATGTTACCGCTTTGCTCAGCCCCTCTTATAGCATTGTTAGTTGCAGGTGAAGTTGAAGATTGCTCCATGGTGAACAAGATTACGTTGGGATATCACAATATCTCTTATTTAATTAATGCATCTATATACTTGGTAAAGGGTGAAAGGTTCGGCCTTATGCCTGGTGTTTTGTTCCACTCTTGCTGCCCTAGTTTTTGTCATACCGGTGTTATGTTCCTTGATTTGGCGTTCCTTACGCGGTTGGGTGATTTATGGGACCCCCTTGACAGTTCGCTTTGAATAAAACTCCTCCAGCAAGGCCCAACCTTGGTTTTACCATTTGCCTACCTAAGCCTTTTTCCCTTGGGTTTCTGGAGCCCGAGGGTCATCTTTATTTAACCCCCCCGGGCCAGTACTCCTTCGAGTGTTGGTCCAAAATGGGCAGACTGCGGGGCCACCACGGGGCAACTCGAGGGCTGGTTTTACTTGTAGGCTGACCTATCCGGTGTGCCCTGAGAACGAGATATGTGCAGCTCCTATCGGGATTTGTCGGCACATCGGGCAGCTTTGCTGGTCTTGTTTTACCATTGTCGAAATGTCTTGTAAACCGGGATTCCGAGACTGATCGGGTCTTCCTGGGAGAAGGAATATCCTTCGTTGACCGTGAGAGCTTGTGATGGGCTAAGTTGGGACACCCCTGCAGGGTTTAAACTTTCGAGAGCTGTACCCGCGGTTATGTGGCAGATAGGAATTTGTTAATGTCCGGTTGTAGATAACTTGACACCATATACGATTTAAAATGCATCAACCGCGTGTATAGCCGTGATGGTCTCTTTTCGGCGGAGTCCGGGAAGTGAACACGGTTTTGGGTTATGTTTGACATAAGTAGGAGTTAAGGATCACTTCTTGATCATTGCTAGCTTCACGACCGTTCCGTTGCTTCTCTTCTTGCTCTTATTTGCGTATGTTTGCCACCATATCATGCTTAGTGGCTGCTGCAACCTCACCACTTTACCCCTTCCTCTCCTGTCGTGGAATGGTCACATCAGATGTCCTCGTGAAAGGACTTAGTTGTGGAGCCATCGCAACTAGGAAGCTTGAAGGGGTTAATCGAGACAAAGGACACGAGAGGTTTTTATACTAGTTCGGCCCCTTACGGTGAAGGTAAGGCCTACGTCCAGTTGGGTTGGTATTGATGTTTCGATGACCAGGGAGTGAGATACGCTATGCCTGGCTCTCAATGAGTTGTTTCCTGCCCTAAGCCGCCAGCGGGTCGTCCCCTTATATATACGGGTTGACGCCCTGCGGCTTACAGACTCCCGGCCGGCTTATAAACAATGTCCGGCTCGGTGACTAGTTAAATCTACCTTATGATACAAGTAATATTATAACTGCGGTTCACTACAACGGGCCCTAAGTCGCCTTTGGGCTTTAAGCTTCCTATGAACCGTCATCTTCATGCCTTGTCTTGGGCTTCTCTCTGGTGAGTCCTCTTTGCATAACCCGGCCCCTCCTGGGCGGCTTACACAAATAGTTATATCCCCAACATTAGGCCCCAGATTGATTTGAACCGGTTCATGTCAATCTTAAAATACCTTATGAACCGCCCTGCAGTCTTTTATCTGGCGCGAAGGATTTTAACCCGCCATGACGTCATCATCTAACTCCGGGTTAAATCTCTGTGACGTCATCTTCATTAAAGCTTCATTTTTTTATAATGTCACATCTTCAACGGATCTTTGTCTTTACTGACCATCCCGATAATCGAGGCACCAGAGCCGCTGGATAATGAATGTTATCTCCTCATTTCTCGTGCCCTCTCGGTCGGTCCTCCCTTATAAATAGGGCGACCTAGGTCTTTTCTCCAGTTGTCTTCTTCCTTTCCTCTCTGCCACTCGAGCTCCGCCGCTGTCGCCATCGACTCCCTCGTCTTCATCGACTCAGGCTGTTGCATCGACCTGACCTTGACCAAAGATCGACGGTGAACCTCCGCAGCTCGTCCACATCTGTGAGCTCCTTTCATTCCCTTTCTTAGATCTGCATTTGGTCCTTATCGAGTTCGTCGGTGTTCATCACTGGCCGACACCAAACCCTCGCTAGTTCCTTCCAATGCCCTGTTAGATCGTGAAAACCACATAGAACTGCTGCGGTGTTTGTTTGTGTTGATCTTGCATAAAAATAGATCCCCTTTCCCTTGTTCAAGAACTCTCTTCGAGTGCATGAACTTCTCTGCCTCGTTTTAGGTCTAGAAAATTTCCTTTTCAGAAAAATATTTTTGATCCAGAATAATAACTGTTAGCTGTGAAACTTGCTTTTATCACCCGGAAAAATCTCTTCTGGTACATGCCCTGAAACACAACTGTCGAGATGTCCGGCTTAAATAAATGATACAGAACCTTGACTGCTCCTCATGACTAAGAATTTTTTTTGAATTGCACTTGATACTTGTAGCGGCTTAAATATTGTTGCACAGTCATCCTTATATCATTAGGCCCCTCATTAAGCCGCCACTTTAAATAATCAAGATTTTCCTCCCGGGTTAAAATTGAACCGGATCTTCTTGTTTTCATAGGCCAATTGCTGTGATGGCTCCTAAGGCTACCAAGGCCCCTGTAACTTGCAATTGGGTTCCATCCATAGTGACCAATAGCAAACTAGCTGAGTTTGTAAAGTCTGGGCATCTGCCAACAAAGTACATCATGTCGTACCATGCCCCTGACCCGTCCGAAGAAAAGCCTCTCCCCAAAGCAGGGGAAGTAATAATTTTTACAGATCATATGAGCCGTGGATTTGCTCCACCTAGTTCAAAATTCTTCAGAGAGATTTTAAATTTCTTTGACCTTAGACCTCAAGACATCGGACCCAACTCCGTGTCAAATATTTGCAATTTTTAAGTCTTCTACGAGGTGTACCTGGGAGAGGAACCAAGTATGCTTTTGTTCAGGGAACTTTTTTACATGAACCGGCAAAATGAACGTGCCAACGGGCCCAGTCTTGAGCTTGGCGGCATCTCAATCCAGCGACGGAGAGACTGTCTTTTCCCTTATGCTGAGTTGCCGAGTCACCCCAAATCTTGGAACCAGACGTGGTTCTACTGTCAGGACACTTCTCCGGCTAATGAAAAACCTCTGCCTGGCTTTCGCGCCCTGCGACTTGAGTCGAACCATCCACTACCAAACAAGCTGACAACCCTTGAACGCGTGCCTCTCAATTCCACCATCAAGAAAATAAAAGCTCTCTTGGGAAATGGCTTAAACGGCATCGATCTGGTCCGAGTCTGGGTCACTTGGCGTATACTTCCATTAAGCCGCCGTCCCAGCTTAATGTGTACTTATACAGGAGAAAAGACTGATCCACAACGCCATAGCCCTGACGACTTACCAGATGACGTGGTGGATGCTACCACCCAGTCACTGCTGAAGGAGGGTACTATGACGAGCAACACCTTCAGCTTACTTCTGCTTTGCAAGAATAACCCGGCCCCTGCGGTAAGTTATCAATCGTAACAAATGTTTACAGATACATGATACCTTGCTTGATACTCATAATTCTTTAAAAAAATTTCACAGGCTGGGGACGACTTCTGGAAAGCCAAATATGACCATGAAGTTGCCAAACAAGCCAGGACGACCAAGAAAGCTGAAAGGAAAGCCGCCAAGGTAGGAACCTCAAAGAAGAAAAAACCCAGCGCCTCCGACATACTCAGATTGGAGGATAGCTCTTCGGATGAGGAAGAGGTACTCTTTAAATTTTCTTAAGTCCCTTGTTATCACCTGTCTGACATTTTATCCTTTCAGGAGGATACGGGGAACAGTCGAGCAGCCAATGAAGAGGTAACTATAATCTCCGCCAACTCAGAGCCTTTGCCAAAGCGAAAGACCTGAAGGGTGACCCGGAAAGTAAGATTTTCACATGCACTTGCTTATCAAGATCCTCAATTTATTTTGAAGCAACAACAGCTTGAGAACCGGAGGCAGACCCGGAACAACAAGGATGCAGACCTCTCCTCCGGCTTACCTGATGTGACCAGGAAGCATCATACTGAGGTTATCTCCGATTTACGCTCTGTCTTACCTTTAGCAGGCTTAATTCGTCAACCTCTCAATTCATCTGACTCCAACTATCAGGATACCTCTCCTTCTTCTGGTAAATCCATGCAGTCAAATATGCCGACTTTCAAAACTGCTCCCGGGTAATGTAAACTTATGCACTTTTTACCTTACCCATGCTTGCATATTCATCCTTCTGCTTTTGTTAACAGTATGCAAGTGAAGCCCGGCAAACGGGCAAAGAAGAATAAGCCGTCCGAAGAACCGGTCATGGCTGAACCGGTGATTAATGCGTCTGTTCCAAACAGCGCTACCCATCAACCGCCACCTGACCCGGCTTCTGATATTCCAGTGCCAACCTCTGATCCACCTACCGAAGACATTCTCCACACAAATGACCCGGAGACTCCTAGCCCGGTGAAGAGAAATGACCCGGAAGTTGAGATTGTGAAGTCCCAGTTTGTTGAACCAGGGCGGCCTACAGTCCTTGCCAAATGTACCGCCAAGGAAGAGTTTGCCCAACACCGAAAAGCCAAGCAGGATATTACGGATTATACTCACCTAAGCATTGGTGATGTAGTCTCAGGCTATCTGAATCAAGTGCATAGTAGCCGTGACTTGGAAGTTGACATGGTGAAACAAATACAGCATAAATCTGAGGTATAACTTATACTTTTATCTGAGTCTTATATATACTGTACCAGCCCCCAAGTCTATTGCTTATGAACAAATACGTTGTAGACTTAGAAATCTACTTTTACTTGGTAATTTATCCGACTTAAAAAGAATTTATTTAACCCGGTATAACATAAGGCTCTTAAATTTGCAATATACATTAGTCCCCAAGTGTCAAGTACCCTTACCTGTAAGGTGCTTGAGACTTAATATGTTTGACCCGACAGGATAAAGTTAAAAATTCTTCAGCATACATTAGCCCCCAAGTGCCAAGTATCTTTACTTGTAAAGTGCTTGGGACTTGAATGTTTACCTTACTAGAATCCTTACCATAACCCGGTGTCAATGCAGGCTGCCATAAGTCAATTTGAATTAGAGCTTGCTGCTCTGAAGAGTCGTCTGAAAACTCAAGAGCTTGAGACGCAGAAAGCTAACTCCAAATTTGAATTTAGTATCTCTGAAAATGAGAAACTAAAGAAGAATTTTGAGTCGGAAAAGAAAATTTGGGCGGATGAAAAGGCTTCCCTGGTGACTCGGGCCGAAACAGCCGAAGCATCTCTTGCAGAAGCAACAACCGAGCTGTCCAACTTAAAACAACAAATATCCAAAATGGTCTCAGCCACCTTTGGTAAGTTATTGTGACACAACTTTAACATGGCAACCTGTCAATAACTATTGTAACAATTACTTCCGGCTTACTATTATGCTTGTGCACATACAGGCTCCAGGAGTGTCAATCTGAAGCAGAACACGCCGATCAAGCTTAAAGCAGTTTACACGTTAGTGGAACAGCTATACTCCGGGACACAACGTGCCCTGGCCGTTGTAGCTTTATCAACTCCACACCCCCGCCTTTTGCAAGATGTATTGAAGAGCCTTGCCTTTCTACCTTAGCGGATCCAAGACTTAAGGCGTTCATCTTCAAGAGCCGGGGCCGTAGCCGCATTGAGCCGGACAAAAGCATGGCTCCCAGAACTAGACCCGGCAGACCTTGCTCTTGGATATCCGAGTCTAAAGGAAGACGGCAATGCCTTTGATGATCATGACTTCCACGCATGTGTTAAAGCCATACGTCCAGTGGCTACCCTTATTGGAAACGATACTGACCTCAGCAAGTATGCGGCGGCTTATGACAGTAACAACCGGAAAATCCCAAACGCTCCATATGATCAAATCAGCCCGATCCCTCCAACTCGTAAGCATACTTTTGCCCCTGAAGTGGATCCGGCCGGTTTAATAGATGATGAAGCTGAATTTGAAGCTTTGAGCAGCATTGATTGGGCTTCATCAACTTTCCAGCAAACAACAGCCGACGGAGAAGCGGAGAAGGATAACTCGGAGCTTTCCAACCCGCCGAAGGAGTGAATCACCAGGTGTTTGGCCAAAATACAATGCTTCCTCTATTCAGACTCGGGGAGTCTTGTAATAGGATAGAAATAACTTCTTAATGCTCGTCATGCCTTCGTGCATGCTCTTATCACTTAGCGCTTTTCGTAAGCCGCCATGGCTGTATATTTCTGGCTTTTACTTCTTTGGCGTGTTAAATTTTGCTTGCCTTATTCTGCAATCCTTGAATGATCTTCCCGGCTCATATAATGTTCACCCGGTACTTAATAACCCGGGGTGACGAATATTAAACTGGCAAGACAAAAAACACTTTAAAATGCTTTTCACAAGGTATCAGAATAATCAAAATACTTTTACAAGCTTCTGATTCGGATACGATCAGTAAACTGTTCCAAAGGGGTTAAGATAAGATTCGGATACGATCATATAGCCACCAGTGGCGTGGCGATGCCAATCAAGTGGGTATCGACAGCTATGTTCTCTTTGGTTCGAATACGACCTATGTTTGAACAGGAAGCCCCCAAGTGACCATAGGATTTGTTTAATGACGATGATTCGTATACGATCCACGTCAGACCTAAAGAGGTTAAGCTATGATTCAAATATGATCAAGAAGCCTCCCAGTAGGTTTGGCAAGTATGCTGATCAAGTGGGTATCGACAGCTATGTTCTCTTTGGTTCGGATACGACCTATGTTTGAATAGGAAGCCCCCAAGTGATCATGGCTAGATTCAGATATGATCATAAGCCGGTCCAAAGGGAAAGTCGGATTCAGATATGATCCGGTCCCTGTTGGTTGTTTCCACCACCTACCAAAAAGACACATACACTTTTTTGAGGGTGAAAAAAGGACAGAGGTCCTGCTTTATTACTTTATATAATATATACATTGTCAAAACATATATACATCTAAAGAGCCGGTGGCTTAAGTATAGTAAGGCCGAAGATGAGCTATATTCCACGGCCGGCGGGTCTCTTCCTCCGATTTACCTGAGTTTTGTGCTCTCGAATATCAATGAGGTAGTATGACTCGTTGTGCAAGTTCTTGCTGACCACAAAGGGTCCTTCCCAAGGAGGGGATAGCTTGTGTATATCAGACTGATCCTGGATGAGCCGGAGCACGAGATCACCTTCGTGAAAGGTTCTGCTTCTGACCCGCAGTTGTGATAACGACGAAGGTCTTGCTGGTAAATCGCTGAGAGGGCTATTGCCAAGTCTCTCTCTTCATCCAACAAGTCAAGTGCCTCCTGTCGAGCTTTTTCATTGCCAGCCTCAACGTAAGCCGCCACACGGGGTGAGTCGTGCCGGATGTCGCTCGGCAGAACTGCCTCTGCTCCATAAACCATGAAAAAGGTGTATAACCCGTGGATCTGTTAGGCGTAGTGTTGATGCTCCACAGCACAGAGGGCAACTCTTCCACCCAACAATGCGGAGTCCGCTGTAAGGGGACCAAGAGTCGTGGCTTAATACCCTTTAAAATCTCATGATTAGCTCTTTCTACTTGACCATTGGATTGAGGATGAGCAACAGCCAAAACATCAAGCCGGATATGTTCCCGTTGACAGAACTCTTCCATGGCACCCTTGGAGAGATTAGTGCCATTATCAGTTATGATGCTATGTGGAAAACCAAAACGAAAGATCACCTTTTTGATGAACTGCACCACTGTGGCCGCATCACACTGACTGACCGGCTCTACCTCAATCCACTTTGTAAATTTATCCACTGCCACCAGGAGGTGCGTTTTTTTATCCTTAGACCTTTTGAAAGGTCCCACCATGTCAAGCCCCCAGACTGTGAACGGCCAAGTAATTGGAATCATCCTCAACTCCTGAGAGGGCACATGAGCTCGTCTTGAGAACTTTTGACACCCGTCACATTTGCTAACAAGATCTTCTGCATCAGCATGAGCCGTCAGCCAATAAAAACCATGACGGAAGGCCTTGGCCACCAGAGATTTTGAGCCGGCATGATGACCACAATCCCCTTCATGGATCTCTCGAAGTATCGCTTGACCTTCTGTAGGTGAGACACAACGCTGGAACGCCCCTGTGACACTGAGGTGATGTAATTCACCATTAACAATCGTCATGGATTTGGACCGCCTTACAATTTGTCTCGCCAAGGTCTCATACTCCGGCAGATCTCCCCGGGTCATATAAGCCAAATATGGCAATGTCCAGTCCGGGATGACGTGAAGTGCCGCCACCAACTGTACCTCCGGGTCTGGCACCGCAAGCTCTTCCTCTGTAGGTACCTTGACAGAAGGATTATGTAGAACGTCCAGAAAGGTGTTAGGCGGCACCGGCTTACGCTGAGAGCCCAACCGGCTTAAAGCATCCGCCGCCTCATTCTTCCTTCTGTCAATATGCTCCACCTGATACCCTTTGAAGTACCCAGCTACAGCATCAACTTCAAGATGATAAGCCGCCATAAGGGGATCCTTAGAATCCCATGTGCCTGAGACCTGTTGAGCCACGAGATCTGAGTCGCCCAAGCACCTTACCCGGCTTAGATTCATCTCCTTAGCCATCCGGAGACCATGGAGCAAGGCCTCGTATTCAGCTGCATTGTTAGTGCAAGGAAACATGAGCCGAAGCACATAACAAAATTTGTCACCTCGAGGGGAAGTTAAGACAACCCCAGCCCCTGATCCTTCTAACTGCCTGGACCCATCAAAGTGAATAGTCCAATACGTATTGTCCGACTTCTCCTCAGGTGCCTGCAACTCTGTCCAATCATTGATAAAATCCACCAAAGCCTGAGACTTGATGGCAGTACGGGGCATATACTTCAGGCCATAAGGCCCAAGCTCAATGGCGCACTTGGCGATTCGTCCTGTGGCTTCCCTGTTCTGGATGATGTCTCCCAAAGGAGCTAAACTTACTACCGTTATAGGATGACCTTGAAAGTACTACTTTAGCTTCCGGTTTGCCATGAATACACTGTAAACAAGCTTCTGCCAATGCGGATACCTTTGTTTAGACTCAATAAGTATCTCGCTGATGTAGTAAACCGGCCATTGAACCGGATGCTCCTTGCCTGCCTCCTTACGTTCCACTACGATGGCCACACTGACGGTCCGTGAGTTAGCAGCCACATATAATAATAGCGGCTCTCTATCAATGGGAGCTGCAAGAACCGGTGGCTCAGACAACTATCTCTTTAAATCCTCAAAGGCAGCGTTAGCAGCATTACTCCAGACAAAAGTGTCTGTTTTCTTCATCATCTGGTATAGCGGCAAGGCCTTTTCCCCCAACCGGCTTATGAACCGGCTTAAAGCAGCAACACGTCCCGCCAGGCGTTGAACGTCATTGATACACGCCGGCTTAGCCAGAGAGGTAATCGCCGTGATCTTCTCCGGATTAGCTTCAATGCCTCCATTTGACACCAGAAAACCCAAGAGCTTGCGTGCAGGTACACCAAATACACACTTGGCTGGGTTAAGCATCATCTCGTAAACCCGGAGATTGTCAAAGGTCTCTCTCATATCGGATATTAAAGTTTCCTTTTCTCTGGATTTCACCATGATGTCATCCACATAAGCATGAACATTGCGCCCAATCTGATCGTGCAAACAGTTCTGCACACATCGCTGATAAGTCTCCTGGGCACTCTTGAGCCCAAACGACATAGATACATAATAGAAGGCCCCAAACGAAGTGATGAAAGCTGTCTTCTCCTGGTCCTTAACTGCCATCTTGATCTGATGATAGCTAGAGTAAGCATCCAAAAAACTCAAATGTTCACAACCTGCCGTAGCATCAATGATTTGATCAATACGGGGGAGTGCAAAGGGATCAGCCGGGCAAGCCTTGTTTAAGTCCGTGTAATCCACACACATCCGCCAAGTGCCATTTTTCTTGAGCACCAGCACTGGGTTAGCCAACCACTCTGGATGAAAGACTTCGACAATAAACCCGGCCACTAAGAGCCGGGCCACCTCTTCCCCAATGGCTGCTCGTCTCTCTTTGTTGAATCGTCGGAGAAACTGCCTTACCGGCTTATACTTTGGATCAATATTGAGAGTGTGCTCAGTGAGTTCCCTCGGTACACCCGGCATGTCAGAAGGTTTCCATGCGAAGATGTCCCGGTTCTCACGGATGAACTCGATGAGCGCGCTTTTCTATTTAGGATCCAAATTGGCACTGATACTGAACTGCTTAGAGGCGTCTCCCGGGGTGAAGTCAACAAGCTTTGTCTCAGCGTCCGATTTAAACTTCAACGCCGGGTCATGCTCTGTAGTTGGTTTCTTGAGGGAGGTCATATCCGTCGGGTCAACATTGTCTTGATAGAATTTGAGCTCCTCCGCGGCACAGGCCGTCTCAGCATAAGCCGCGTCGCCTTCTTCACATTCCAAGGCTACCTTTTGACTCCCATGCACAGTGATGGTTCCCTTGTAACCCGGCATCTTGAGCTGTAAGTAAACGTAACATGGTCGTGCCATGAACTCAGCATAAGCCGGTCGCCCAAACAGAGCGTGATATGGACTCCTGATTTTGACCACTTCAAACATCAACTTCTCAGCCCTAGAATCATACTCATCTCCAAAGGTCACCTCTAACTCAATCTTACCAACCGGGTAAGCCGACTTGCCCGGAACCACCCCATGGAAAACAATGTTGGATGTTCGCAGGTTCTTCTCAGTCAACCCCATACGTTGGAAGGTCTCATAATAGAGTATTTTGATGCTACTACCTCTGTCCATGAGTACCTTAGTGAATTTATACCCACCAACCAGGGGTGCTACCACCAAGGCTAACTGACCCGGATTATCAACGCGTGGGGGCTGATCCTCTCTGCTCCAAATGATGGGTTGCTCTGACCATCTTAAATAACGAGGAACTGCCGGCTCAACCGAATTTACAGCCCTCTTATGAACCTTCTGGTCACGTTTGCATAAGCTGGTGGTAAATACTTGGTACTGTCCACCGCTCAACTGTTTTGGTTGGCTCTGGTAACCCGACTGCTGCTGCTGCTGCTGTCCACCCTGACCAGATTGCTGCTGATTATTTCCACCTGGCTGTCCTTGAAAACCGGAATTTGAGCCGCCGCCCGGGCCATGAAAGCCGCCAGCCCCTGAACCACCACCAGATCCATGGCCACCATCAAATATATTGGAATTTTTAAACGCCTTCATGATCGCACAATCTTTCCACAGGTGGGTAGCGGGGTGCTCCCGGGTGCCGTGTTTCGGACAGGGCTCGTTGAGTAGCTGCTCAAGAGATGGGCCTGACCCGCCATTTCAAGGCCACTTACCCTTACGTCTCTGATTGTTACCCTGCGTACTAGCGTTAGCCACCAGCTCCGGGTTGCCATCCACCTTACGCTTGTTACTGCTTTGATTCCCCGGGTTGGGTTGTTGACCCTTTCCATTACCGTTCCTTTTACCCTTCCCTGCCTTCTCATCATCAGACGCGGGGTCCTTGGTATTATCAGAATCGGCATATTTGACTAAAGCCGCCAGCAGCGTTCCCATATCGGTGCAATCTCGCTTAAGTCGGCCCAATTTCTGCCTCAGCGGTTCAAAGTTGCAATTCTTCTCCAACATGAGGACTGCAGAGCCGGCATCCATCTTATCAGATGAGTGAATGATCTCCTTGACCCGGCGTACCCAATGGGTGGTGGACTCACCCTCCCCCTGCTTACAACTTGTCAAGTCCACGATTGACATGGACTGCTTACAGGTGTCTTTGAAGTTCTGGATGAACCGGGCCTTTAACTCCTCCCACGAACTAATGGAATTGGGTGGTAAACCTTTTAGCCAGGACCGCGCCATCCCATCTAACATCATGGTGAAGTATTTAGCCATTGCCGCGTCACTAACCTCCAACAGCTCCATGGCCATCTCATAGCTCTCAATCCATGCCCTGGGTTGTAAGTCGGCCGTGTAATTCGGCACCTTTCGGGGTCCCTTGAAGTCCTTAGGCAGACGCACATTGCGCAAAGCCGGTATCAAACAGGGAACCCCACCGGTTCTGGTGGCTACTCCCATCTCAAAAGAAGTCGTTGGATACTCTGGGATATCCTGGTGAGTTGCCCGCTGAGCCGCCTGCTGAGCCGCCAGTTGAGCCACCCGTTCGTTCTCCTGATGTACTCGGTTCTGCACCGGGTTATAGCCACCATGCTGGCGTTGGGCGTTGCTTGATAAAGCTTCGGACTCCATGTGCCTGCTGTAACTCGGGCTCCGGTTCTGACGAGGCAGCGCTAACCAAGGTGGAGGGGTTGAATGAATTCTATCCCGGCTGTAAGAATAGGTCTCTTGCTGAGCCAGAGCTGTCTGGACAAGTTCCCTGATCCTCCGGGTCTCCACCGCTGTTGGATCGTCACCATCCACTGGAAGAGCCGCCAAACGTGCTGACGCTGCGATTAAATTCTCCATGGGATTGGAAAAGTGACCCTCCGGTATTGGCACATAACGCGGCGGTGCCATGCTCATGTGAGGAGGTGGCATCTCCTGACGCTGAGCCGGTCCTCCCGCTCTGGGTGTCGTAAACTGATTAGCATTGGGCGGGTTACTTGGACCGGCTCTGGGTGTGGCAAAGAGAACCCTAGGTCATAATCCGGAGGCAACCGGATTGGGTCTTCTGGTGTCTCCTCCTCATTACCTCATTGGACGCGTTTAAACTCATCGTAAGTTGGTAAGCCTCTGACTGCAACCGCTGTGCCCGGGCGTCGAGAGCCGCCCGCTCCATGGCTAGCCTAGTATCCTCAGCTGCCAAGGCCTCCTTGGCCTGAGCTATCTCCTCACGTACCCGTGCTACCTCCGCGTCATGCTCATCTTTGTTTGCAGGAATAACCGTGGCGGTTAACAGGGTCGTAAGCTTGTCCATGAGGTCTATCAGTACTTGAGTCGGCGGGCGCACAGGGCCTCCTGCCCCGGCTGCTCCTAACCCGGAAGTGATTGCGGCCGCGGCTGTAGAGTTTTGTCCGGGTTGAGTCCCAGCCATAAAGACTCTTGCCCAATTTGGCGACTCACAGAGGTCCGGAATACTAAGACCATCAGAACAGCCCCCGAGCGCACCATCTTGAACTTGATACAAAGAATCTGTTGAACCGACGGACGAATCACCGTCAGAGGGGACGACCGTCTCACCACCATCTTCAGGACCTTCAGAAAGCTCTTCTCCGTGGATGCAGCCCACAAAGACACGCTTCATGCCAGGTTGAACTCGGGCGGGTTTCGCACGCTGAGCCATCTCGACGAGGTCGGTGCAGTTGTCCGGCTCAGGCCCCGGCTCACCAATCCAGCCGATGAAGACGTGGATCCCTCTGAAGGGGACCCGGTACCCGTACTCAATTGAGCCGGTGTCGGGGCCCCAGCCTTCGTCATCGATGTAGATCTTGCCGCGATGACTTTTGGTCATCCGGCCCACTACGTATCCCTTGAGCCCTTCGAAGTTGCCCTTCAAGAACTCAAATCCACCGTGCGCTGGCCCCACGGTGGGCGCCAACTGTCATGGAATTGTCACGTCAGATGTCCTCGTGAAAGGACTTAGTTGTGGAGCCATCGCAACTAGGAAGCTTGAAGGGTTAATCGAGACAAAGGACACGAGAGGTTTTTATACTAGTTCGGCCCCTTACGGTGAAGGTAAGGCCTACGTCTAGTTGTATTGATGTTTCGATGACCAGGGAGCGAGATACGCTATGTCTGGCTCTCGATGAGTTGTTTCCTGCCCTAAGCCGCCAGCGGGTCGTCCCCTTATATACACGGGTCGACGCCCTGCGGCTTACAGAGTCCCGGCCGCCTTATAAACAATGTCCGGCTCGGTGACTAGTTAAATCTACCTTATGATACAAGTACTATTATAACTACGGTTCACTACAATGGGCCTTAAGTCGCCGGTGGGCTTTAAGCTTCCTATGAACCGTCATCTTCAAGCCTTGTCTTGGGATTCTCTCTGGTGAGTCCTCCTTGTGTAACCCGGCCCCTCCTGGGCGGCTTACACAAATAGTTATATCCCCAACATCTCCCATTAAGCTTTGCTAGTCTTGATACCCATGGTAATGGGATTTCTGAGTCCTCGTTGCTCACAGATTACTACAACAACAGTTGCAGGTACATGTTTTGCGATGATCTTGACGCGAGAGCGATGTTACTTGTTTGGGAGTTCCTCTTCTGCTTCTTCTTTGATCAGGGGATAGGTTCCAGGTCGGCAGCCTGGGCTAGCAGGGTGGATGTCGTTTGAGTTTCTATTTGTGTTTCATCCGTAGTCGGATGGTGCTCTTATGTAAGATGATGTTTTATTCGTGTGGCATTGTATGCCTTTTGTATGTATCCCCATCTATTATGTAATTTTGATGTAATGATATCCACCTTGCAAAAGCATATCAATATGGAGTTCTATCCTTGCTGGGACCTTCGAGTCTCTTTAGGATAGTATCGCATATTGGGCGTGCCAAGTTGGTATCAAAGCCTCGACCGACCATAGGAGCCCCCTTGATTGTTGGCCGTTCTTGAGTCTAGAAGAAAACTATTTTGAGTCTTAGTATTATATATATCGGAGAGTAGGATTTTTTTTACTCCTCAGCCCCTTCGTCGCTCTGGTGAGGACTCTCGACGTAGATGTTTTGTCTTTCCTCTCCTCAATTTTTCACAAATTTTCTTTTAGAATCACGCGGGTATCTTGGGATCGTTCCGATATTCTTATGATGAGAACATTGTTCTTGGTGCCTCCTGACGTTTAGGGGTTGTGGCAGTGTCCCGGGGAGTTGAGCTCCGAGGTGTTGTCGTCATAATTTTATCGTTGCAGTTCTGGAATACTTGAGTTTTGCCGACATCGAAAATCTCTTTTATACAGTTGTTGGTGAGATAACCTCGATGCCACCCAGTACTGGGGAGTTCGGGAGTATTGCCATAGCTCGTTTAACGGATGCTTTTCGAAGGTTGAGGTACACAATTTCCGGAGTTTTCTTGGTTATGTGTTGACAGATGGATACAGTTGGATGTAGCGATTGTTAGTTTGGGTGAGATATATTGCTTCCCCTGTATCCCCAACACCAGATTGCATAACCAGAAAGTTTCGGGAGTTTTATAGGTGGGAATTCAAGTAGCTCTAGTTTTATCTTTCCAACAAACACATGATACGATATGGTATCTATCATATGTTTGTTTCCGGCTTATTCTGCAAGCCAAATCCTTTGCTTTGTTTTATTTGTGGTATTCGAGTTGCTTCGATGTCAAATGTTGAATCCATGCTTTTTTCCTAAATGGTGTTCTCATATTGCTATGTAAGTGCTAATCCGTTTGATCATCGAGATTTTCATGTCAATTCTTTCCAACCGGTGTGCTTCTCTTCAAGTGGATCTGATCATTTCAACATTTGTGAGATCAATTCTAAGTTTTCTCAATGGTATCCGTTTCATCCGTCCCCAAGTTGCCTTTGTTTTCCCGCCCTCCCACCCTTTTTCTTCAAGGAATCAGATTTCTTAATCATGTATCCTTTTATTTGTGGGAAGTCTCTCCATTCTTTTCCGTCAATGCTCTTATCTGGTGATTCTCAAGAAGATACTAACGGAGCTACAGGTTTATTATTCTTCGTCTCTTTTCTCCTCCGGTGGGTTAGTTTCAAGTTTCGGTGTTGATCATATCTCTTCCTTTTGTTTCACATATCTTCCCATGTGAATTTCTTATCCAAGGTTCATCTTTTCATTCAAGATCCGTTCAAGCTATTTGGAGATCATTATCTCATTCAAGTCAGTTAATTCAACCGGTGCAATCTCTCTTCAAAATTGTTCAACAGTGTTTTCTTTTGAGTGGGTCCTAACCCACAGGTCTTTCCCAGGATCTTAGCTGACTCTTCTAATTTTCCCGGAGCTATTCCCAAATTCTTTTCGAAGTTTGACGTAAGAATCAATTGTCATAAGTCATATGTCCTTCTCCAAGATCTTTCAAATCCTTTTCATCGTTGGTTCAACCTTTCTAGTTTTCTCCCGGAGTATCTCAACAATTCATGGTGGTGTTTCTCATCGTCATTCTCAACATTTGAATACCAAAGAAGAGTTTTCCTCCAAATCTTGTCCGTTCTCTTGAAGATTCGTGGTTCTAGCTTCATGCCATTCTCATAATTGTTTTTGATTGTGACTATTCTTTTCACCCATCCAGAGCATTTCATGAGTGATTTCCATTTCTTTCCTCCGAAGGCCATCATGTCATAATTCTTCATTCTCAGCGTGTAGCTATCATTCTCCAAATCTTACCGGTGAATCATTCAGATACCCTCTAATCAGTTCATGATCTCTTCATTCTCATGTATCTAAATCCCCTCAAGTATCTTTGTTTGTTTTCCAATTCTTACCAGTGAATTGTGCCTTTGCTACTTTCATTTTCAATTCTTATGGTGGTTTGTTCAAGATTCCTCTTCCTATGTTCTCATATTAATTTATTCGTTGTTTCAATCCTACCGGTGGTTCGTTGAAGACCTTCTCAAGTTTACGCTATATCCCTCTTAATCCTTTCTACGAGAATAAGTAGTATGCCAAATCTGTTGTTTGTCATCAATTTAAATTGGTGAAGGATACGCATAACATAATTCTTATTCTTCTTTCATCCAAGTGATTAATTCCTTCTTCTGAAGTTTGTTCATCAAGAAGCAATTCTCGGTTCCAAGTTATTCATCTTTCTTGTCCGGAGTTCAAAGTTTACTCATTTCATAGATCCATCTAAATCATCGCAAGGCTTCACCTTGTGTTTTCAACTTCTCTTTCTTTCTATCATCCTTTTATTACCGGAGTTCTTCATGGAGGTTCTACATGGTGGTTCATCAAGGATTCCTTTCAATCTTCAATTGTTCTTCAAGATTTCTCTCGAAGTTATGATCCACCAAGCTATACTCTAAAATAAACATGGTGCTCAACACATGTTTTGTTTTGAGGAGTTCAAGCATTCTTCATCTTGCATCCGGAGTGCAATTCTTTCTATCTTAGCTTTTGAGGTGGTGTTATATCATTCTTGGCAATTCCCATTCCGGTTTCGCGATTCACATGTTGTCAAGAATGGGGTATTTTAAATCCATCAATCTCTTCTTTGGAGTTATCTTGGTATAGATTTCACCTAAAGCCTTCCCTAAGGAATGTTGCTAATTGTGGTGCCTATCGATAATCCAAGTTTCATCCTATTCTCTCATTAAAAGGAGTTTTCATCTCCTTACTGATCTCAATCCAATTAACTGTTTCCATCGATGGCCGGTTGTCACCTCATCATTTTGAGAAGTTTTCCATAAGCCCACTACAAGCTTATTCGTTTCATTGTTGGTTTTCCATCAACTCCGTTACAACCTTTTTGGAAGGGTGCTTTCCAAGCTCATTTGTGCCAGAAGTTGGCATTTCCTTCTCCATTCTTTTATTCCAATGGTCTATCTTCTATTATTTCTTCCGGAGGCATTGTGATGTTGCTCTCGTTGACCCATCATCTTGTTTTGTCAAGATCATGTTCTTCTCCTTGCTTCTCCGTTTAGCCGGGGTGTCGTGTTTTCATTCGAGTTCTCTCATCTTATCAAGTTTTGCCTCCTTCCTCAACCGGAGAGCTGTTTGAAATCTTTCTTACCCCTTGTGCCATTCTTTCAATAGTTCCGGAGGTAGTGTGTTGTTGATCTCATCAAGTATCCTCTCATCTTGTCAAATTCATGTTCAATTCCTTCTATTTTCAGTCGGAGTGTTGTCCAAATTATATCATTCTTATTCATTCTTATCTCGTTTCAACCAGAGTGGTTTCAATTCCTTCTTGCCCATTGTGCTCGTCATTCATAGCTTTGCAACCTCCAATGTTAACATGGTGTTCCTTGTTTCTCTTTTCTACTGGAATTCTCTCAATTGTGTTCAAATCCGTTGTGTTCTTTCTTTCAACTTTTCAACCTCTCAAGGTTCGTGGTTTCACTCGTTTGTCGAAGAAGCAACTTAGTTTACCTCTTATCTTCCTCTTACTTTTCCCTCTGGTGCCATCCTAAATCTCGGGACGAGATCCTCTCGTAGTGGTGGAGTGTTGTAATGCCCCGGATACAACTTTCCATAATTGTAACTCCAACTCTTGCCATTTCGGCTATGTGATATGTTATTTCATTCATGGTTGTGTTTTTGTCTTTTGTTTTGGATTTTGTTCATGTTATGCATTTCATCCCATAGCATCATGCGCATTGCATCTGCACGTTTTCATAAAGCTTGCATCCGTTTGTAGTTGCCGCATTCCCCCTTGCCTTTGTTATCCCTTTCGAGAGCAACCGTTCATTGTTGTCCGACCGTTTGACCCTCTTTGCACAGTGCATCGACCCCTCGCCCGCGTCCGAAACTTCCCGAACCCGACCCGCTCAGTCATCACCATTGGGTTCGGATCATCCCCAAATATCTATAAAATATCTCCGTTTTCTTATTTGGGCTATCTAGCCTATTTATTTATCGACCGTCCAGTTTCAAATCGGAGAGACCAAATGCCCCTAAACCAAAACCCACCTGCTATAAATAGATGCCTAACCCTAGATCCTAGGGGCTTGTCCCATCCATTCCCCTCCTTGCGCCACCACCCACTCCCTCGGGATCCTTCCCCGACCAGCCTCCATCTCGGGATCCATCCTGATCCAAAAATCCACCGGGCCAACCACCTCCTCCTCTCGATCCGTGGCCACCTCCTTCTCGAGCAACCAGCGCCCCGCTGCCTTCTCTCCCTTGTTCGATCCGGAGGAGAGGAGCTCCTCCATGCCCCACCTAGTGCGATGGTCGCCGGCCACCCAAGCAGCAGTAGCAGATGAGCACCGCCGGCTCTCCTCTTCCTCCTGTTTTCTCCTTTTTCTCGTGTATCCTTCCTCGTCTCTCAACTCCCCTCCTCTTCTTCTTATCGCAGGAACCGGACGCAGCCGTCGAACACCATGGATTCGCGCCAGAGCTCATATGGGCCCCGAGGACCTCGCCGCCGGGATCCACTTCCTAGCGCTCACCTCCAGATCCACAAATCCATCCATCCTGCAGCCACCCTGCGCGCCTGTAGCACGTTTGCCCGAGACCCCGAGCAGGAGCGCCGGCTTTGTCTCCTCCGCCCGCTAGCCGCACCTCACCTCCTCCCGTGCGCCTCCATATCACGCAGCCAGCCGTGCCTTCCAGCCAGCGACGAGCAGCAGCACCCGAGCCCCTGTGCCGTGCTCCTCCTCTGCCCATGCGCCCGAGCTCGCCCGTCGTCGCGCGCCTCCAACCTCGACCCCGCCACCACGTCCTCGCCACCACGCCAGAGCAAGCCAGCAGGCAGCCCCCCGCCGCGCCCTCTCCTCCCTGTCCTTCCTCCTCCTTCCCATTTTTCCCCTCCTCTCTCATATTTTTCCTCTCTCTCCCTGTCCAGGAACCCAGACAGCAGCCATGGCGCCATGTAGCAGGTGCTCCGCCACGCCCGTGCCTTGGATCCGGTGACCTCCGCCTCGGAACCGCTGTCTCCGCCCGTTTCCCTGACGGTTGCTCCCCTCGCCAAATCCCGCCTCGCTAGAGCTCCCCTGCTCCGTCCCCTGCATCGCGCCCCGCCTACTGTCGTTTCGCTTGAGAACGAGCTAGCGAGCGCGTGCCTCGTCAGCGCCTGCCACATCCGCCCGTTGACTCCATCCCTTAGGCCAGCCCTTCTCCTGCTCCAAGTTGCCGGCTAGATCCGCAGGCCCCAAGGCCCAATGTGAGCAGCCCAGTTCGATCAGATTCGGCCCATGTATTTTTTCCATGCGCTGTGAATTTTGCCAATTATCCAGTGATTTACTATTTTACAGAAAAACCCTCATGTTCATGCATATAATAACTCATTAACCGTGCATCATATTAAAATGATCTAAACATGTAAAATGCTTAGAATTTCATATAGTTTCATAATATGTCACTGTCATCCATGTTTAATATGTTTAAACTTGTTGTTTGTTTAATTTTGCATAAATGCCATGCTAAAATAGTTTATTTCATAACTAAATAACCGTAGCTCGGTTTTAAATGTTCTTTATATGTAAATGGGCTAGAAAAATGCATAGATTAACATGGTAGCATTACTTTGCATGTTTAACAACTCTAAACTTGTGTATAGGGCAGAACAGTAGCAAATTTGATATATGCATATGGGGATTTTTTGGAATTGTTATTTATGTTTCCGGCCTCATTTAAACTTGCCTAAATAGTTAGCTTACTTATGCTTCACCTCTTGCCATGTTTAACAACATTTAATATTGTTGTGTACCTAAACGAGAGCGAACTAAATAACTCGAATGTGGTGTTTCGTCAATATGCAACTCATTGCATATTTAGCTCCATTTAATTTGTAGTATTGTTTGTTGCACTTTGCCATGCCATGCCTCATTAAACCGGACATGCATCATACTTGATTTTGCATCATGCCATGATTATGCTTGTGTATTTACCATGTTGTTTGCTTCTTTCCGGTTTGCTTCTCTCGTTAGCTTCGGTTTCGTTCTGGAGTTGTGAGGATTCGTTCGACTACGTCCGTTTGTCTTCTTCATGGACTTGATCTTCTTCCTATCGGGATTTCAGGCAAGATGACCGTCACCTTGGATCTCACTACTATCATTGCTATGCTAGTTGCTTCGTTTTATCGCTATAATGCACTACCTATCACTTGCTCTTCAAGCCTCCCAAATTGCCATGTTAGCCTCTAACCTTTTCACCCTTCCTAGCAAACCGTTGCTTGGCTATGTTACTGCTTTGCTCAGCCCCTCTTATAGCGTTGTTAGTTGCAGGTGAAGTTGAAGATTGCTCCATGGTGAATAGGATTATGTTGGGATATCACAATATCTCTTATTTAATTAATGCATCTATATACTTGGTAAAGGGTGGAAGGCTCGGTCTTATGCCTGGTGTTTTGTTCCACTCTTGCTGCCCTAGTTTCTGTCATACCGGTGTTATGTTCCTTGATTTTGCGTTCCTTACGCGGTTGGGTGATTTATGGGACCCCCTTGACAGTTCGCTTTGAATAAAACTCCTCCAGTAAGGCCCA
>NC_057798.1:502775102-502808061 GCF_018294505.1 Triticum aestivum
CCCCCCGGGGCCAGTGCTCCTTCGAGTGTTGGTCCAAAACGGGCAGACTGCGGGGCCACCACGGGGCAACTCGAGGGCTGGTTTTACTCGTAGGCTGACCTATCCGGTGTGCCCTGAGAACGAGATAGGTGCATCCTATCGGCATTTGTCGGCACATCGGGCGGCTTTGCTGGTCTTGTTTTACCATTGTCGAAATGTCTTGTAAACCGAGATTTCGAGACTGATCGGGTCTTCCTGGGAGAAGGAATATCCTTCATTGACCGTGAGAGCTTGTGATGGGATAAGTTGGGACACCCCTGCAGGGTTTAAACTTTCGAGAGCCGTGCCCGCGGTTATGTGGCAGATAGGAATTTGTTAATGTCCGGTTGTAGATAACTTGACACCAGATACGATTTAAAATGCATCAATCGCGTGTGTAGCCGTGATGGTCTCTTTTCGGCGGAGTCCGGGAAGTGAACACGGTTTTGGGTTATGTTTGACCTAAGTAGGAGTTCAGGATCACTTCTTGATCATTGCTACCTTCACGACCGTTCTGTTGCTTCGCTTCTCGCTCTTATTTGCGTATGTTAGCCACCATATCATGCTTAGTGGCTGCTGCAATCTCACCACTTTACCCCTTCCTCTCCCATTAAGCTTTGCTAGTCTTGATACCCATGGTAATGGGATTGCTCAGTCCTCGTGGCTCACAGATTACTACAACAACAGTTGCAGGTACAGGTTTTGCGATGATCTTGACGCGAGAGTGATGTTACTTGTTTGGGAGTTCCTCTTCTGCTTCTTCTTCGATCAGGGGATAGGTTCCAGGTCGGCAGCCTAGGCTAGCAGGGTGGATGTCATTTGAATTTCTGTTTGTGTTTCATCCGTAGTCGGATGGTGCTCTTATGTAAGATGATGCTGTATTCGTGTGGCATTGTATGCCTTTTGTATGTGTCCCCATCTATTATGTAATGTTGATGTAATGATATCCACCTTGCAAAAGAGTATCAATATGCGGTTCTATCCTTGGTGGGACCTTCGAGTCTCTTTAGGATAGTATCGCATATTGGGCGTGACACTCACCCACAATGGAGTATAGGGGAGCAATCAACTAGTTTTCATCGATCCAACGCAATCAAGACAGTTGGTCCAACTTGAGGGAGTCAAGATCATCATCATCTAGCTCAAGTGGACAATGTGCAAAGCAAAGGTTTACCCTTGATAGATTTTTCTATTTTACCGGTCTCATGATGGTAGTTGGGAGACCGGGTTATAGGATCAATTATCGTACTATCAAGGGGGCTCTCAAGTTGTTAGCTTGATCGTATCTGTAAGTGCATCTAGTGCCCCTTAGTGATTTTGGTGTATTGAAGACTTATAGGTTAAGGGACTAATATGTTTGTGAGTGTATACAGGCTCTATAAGTCGATGATGAGTTTGATATTTACGATGATAGTTGACCCCTAAAAATGTATATCTTCAGCTGAAGACTTTGAAAGTGAAGAAATTGGTGTGACCTTGAAGACTTGGATATTCATGCAAGGATTATGAAGCGTGAAGAGTTTGTTTTCATAGTTTCATTTTCTCTTTCTTGAGTCATAGGAAACACCGTACTGTTAAAGGGGGTCGAGGTAATACTAAGGAAACTGATTTCCAAGTGATGCTAATCTCAAAATCCTACACCTACCCAATCCTTTCGAGTGAAGCCATTGTAAATCTCATATCAGTTCAGTCAATTTCTTCAGTGATAGAGATGAAGATCTTCTAGTCTCTGAGGAATTTGTTCTGACTGAGGAGTTGGGAATTCGCTAGTGCGGATTGCCTACATGGTGAGGAACATGATAGCCTTGAGGAATTTGAACCTCAAATATCCGACCGCTGCTATGCTACGCGCCAGCTATCCCAAAATATCTACCCACCTAACGGTCATGTCATTGAAGGGCATTTATGTTTTATCATGTCGGGCTGCTCCCTAGGCTATAAATAGCTGCCCCCTACAACCACTAGTTGGTTAGCTGCTCCACAAGAAACTGGCACTTGTCATTGAGAGCATCCCATCCTCCGAGGACTTTGAGCGAAAATCATCAAGTGAGGAAAACCCAAAACCCAAACCCAAACATGTACCGTGTGGAACCGACGCTTGTTACCTTTGAGGATTGTGTATCCTCCGGACAGTTAGGCATCATGGTCTGAGCATCCAAGAGGAACTGTGGATTGCCGAGTGACCAAGTCTGTGAAGGTTTGGAAATCACCTGAAGACTTACCACGAGTGTTGGGCAAGGTCTGTGTGACTTTAGCTCAAGGAGAATACGGTGAGGACTATGTGTCTGGGACTGTGTTTCCTCGATTTTAAATACTCAGGCGCTCCAACGAGACGTGCAACTATCACAGTAGTTGAAAGTAGTCTACCAAATCATTGTCTTCACCAAGCCAACTGGTTCTATTTCCTCAACCCTTTCATTTCCTCATTCATGTGTTGATGGACCTGATCATTACTGTATGAAGACTTTGACTGAAGGCTTTCTCTATTTCCTCAATCCAATTTCTTCAGTCACATAGTCTTCAGCTTGCTTATCCTGTTATCACGCTATCTGTACTCTGTGCTTGTTTTCATTTCATCATGATGACTATGTTGTTGCTCTGTTATGCTTATACCTGAGTACTTATTCTGCTACTAGTGTGTCATTGCTTAGGAATTTCTTCACCAAAAAATTCCTCAATGAAGAATTTGTAAAAATCGCCTATTCACCCCCCTCTAGTCGATATAACGCACTTCAATTGGTATCAGAGCAAGGTACTCCCTTGTTTTGTGTGATTTTGGTTTAACCACCTGGAGTTTTAGTTATGTCGACTGCAGGAATGATCAAGGTCTCGGCTGGGTGTCCCACCTTCGATGGGACAGACTACCCCTACTGGAAGAACAAGATGCGCATGCATCTTGAGGCAATTGCTAACAATCTCTGGTATGTTGTGGAAAATGGTGTTCCCTCAGTCACTCTGTCGGGGAATGCTGCTGATGTCAAGAGATTCAAGCAACTCAATTCTCAAGCAAAGAATATCATATGTGGCCATCTGAGCAAAGGACAGTAAGGCAGAGTGAGTGCTTTGGAAACTACTAAGCTGATTTGGGACAGGCTGTCCAAGGTCAACGAAGGAATCCCTACTCAACGTGACTCCCAAGTTGATGTTCTTCACAATCTCTTCAACCGTTTCAAAATACTTGACAAGGAAAATGTTCAGCAAACTTTCGATTGCCTTACTGACATCTCAAATGAGCTTCAAGCACTTGGTGCCACTGACATCACCGACCATGAGGTGGTGAAGAAATTGCTGAGATCACTTGATTCCTCATTCGATACTCTTGATTGATGATTCAAGGGCGAGCTGACTACAAGTCTCTAGATCCCGCTGATATCCTCGAGAGGCTAAACACTCATGAGTTCCAGCTTGCTGAGAAGAGAGACCTCTATGGACCGAGCTTTGGAAGATCACGTGCACTGAAGGCCAAGGCAGTCTCTGAATCTGAAGGTGAAGATTCTGGTAGCAGCCTTGGTGACCCTGAAGAACTGAGCCAGGAGCTAGCAATGCTCATGAAGAAATTCCAGAAGTTCTCTCGCCGTGGTCGCTTTGGAAAGTCTTCAAGAAGTGATGATTCCTCATCTCGTGACTACAAAAAGAGGACTTGCCACAAATGCAAGAAGCCTGGTCACTACATGTCAGATTGTCCTTTGTGGGAAAAGGAATCAAAGAAGAAGAAGTACAAAGATGACAATTCTGATGACTCAAAGAAGAAGAAGAAATCTTCAAAGTCCTCATGATCAAAATCTTCAAAGTGTTTATCTCACAAGAAGAGCAGTTCCAAGAAGGCATGGGCATTTATTGGCAAGGAAATGGACTCTAAAGTCGAATCTGAGGAAAATGTGGAAGAGGGGGAATCTGAGGAGTCAGAATCTAGTGTGGCTAGCCTAGCCCTCGCTACTGCTTACGTTAGCAAGTCCACCTTCGACACTGAAGAAAATGACCTCCCCAACTCTGCTGACAAGAGCGTTGATGACTATGCTCCCACCTATTGCTTCATGGCAAAAGGTGCCAAGGTACTCAAACATTCCCCCTCTGAATCTAGTGAGGATGAATCTGATGATAATCTCAAACCTAGCTATTACAAACTTGCTAAAATTGCTATTAAACAACAAAAGGCTTTGGAAAATACTCGGAATCTGCTAGACAAAAGCGATGACCTGTTGGGTGAGGAATTGAATCAAACTAAGACTTTGACTGATAATCTTCAGAGACTTCAGTCTAGGTTTGACAATCTTCAAAGTCATCATAACACTCTCTTATCTGATCATGAGAAGTTTTCTTATGAATTTCTTTAAAGAAAGCAAGATCTTGAAAAGTTAAGGGTGAGTTATGAAGATCTTCAGAAGGAAAACGATTCATTGCTTGCTCAACAGATCAGTTCCACTCAGGAAGAATTTATTCCACCATGTATGAAATGCATTGAGCCTGAATCTGCTAATTCTTCACCTGAATGTTCAAATGCTTCTATTGCAGCAAATTCTTCAACTGTCTCTGCGGTCACAAATTCCTCATCAGAGGATACCACAAGTATCACTAACGATAATGCAGGGTTGAAGGAATTGTATGTGACAGGCATATACAAAAGCCTCAAAGGGCATCAGACTCTTTGTGATGTGCTCAAAAAGCAAATCTTGAACAGGAACCCTAGGAAAGAGGGTATTGCTTTTGAGAGGAAACTCAATGCTGATGGGACCTACTTAAAACCTGAGCAGTACCCTCAAACCTCATGGGTTGCTATGAAAGGACCTTCTGTAGATCCATGCACTTTATCTGGCTTTACCTGTGAATCTTCATATTCCTCTGATGAGTGATTTGACTCCAACTATAAACTGTTCAAGAATCAGAATGGTGAAGTATTTGCTCGATATGTTGGAACTAACTGCAGGAATGGTCCCGCTATGAAGAAAATCTGGGTTCCCAAAAGGCGCCTTGAAAATCTTCAGGTGAATGTCATCATGACACCACCTATGAAGAATAGGAACCCCAGATCAAATTCTTCATATGGATCAAAACCTTCATATGGATCCAAGTCCTCACATGGACCAAATTCTTCATCTTGATCAAATTCCTCACGTGGATCCAAATCCTCATATGAACATCATCGTGCTAACACTTATGTTTCGCAAGAAAAGTCTAAAGGCTATGAATATGTGCATTATTCTTCAAATCATTATGTTCATAAGTCCTCGAAGAATTTCTCTGCTTATTCATATGCTTATCCTAACCCCTCTTCTGTGAACCGAAGTGCACTGGCTTCAATGCCATCTTTTTCTTATGGAGCTCGTAGAATGACGAACTCTTTGCCACCCCTCCAGATGTGGGTGGTGAAGAAAAAGAACTAATCTCTTATGCAGGGTCAGGTCTCCAGACGAACCTAATCGTCTGGCGAATTTGCTGGAGACCTGAATATGCTTGAATGGACGCAAGCTAATCATGAAGAAATGAATTACTCATTTCTCACATCCTCATAATTGCTATATCTATTACTATTGATGAAATTGATATCATATTCTTCACTGATGAAGTATATGGGTTCATAAGTTGCACTAATTCATCTGCAGGATGAACAACCCAAAGCTACTGAGTGGGTCCTCGATAGTGGATGTACAAATCACATGACCGGTGACAAGAATTTATTGATGGACGCTGCTTTATCTCCATCTCATCCGAAGCATATCACCTACGCCGACAAAGGCAAAAGCAAGGTATTGGGTTTAGGTAGGGTTGCGATCTCAAAGGATAGACACGTGGACAAAGTCATGCTTGTTGAGTCCTTAGGATTCAACCTCATGTCTATCTCAATGCTTTGTGATCTTGATATGGTTGTCGTCTTTGGCAAATATCATTGCATTGTGCTAATGGAATATGACAATTCCAAATTCTTCAAAGGCTTTAGGAGAGGAGACTTTTACATTGTTGATTTCTCTACAGGACCATAGCCTGCCACATGTCTACTTGCAAAATCTTCAGAAGGTTGGTTATGGCATAGACGACTTGGTCATGCTGGGATGAGGAACTTGCATACACTCGCGAAGAAAAAGCATGTCATTGGCATCGAGGGTGTCAATTCCTCAAAGACCATCTTTGTGGGGCTTGTGAGGTTGGAAAGATAACCAGAGCCAACTATCCCTTAAAGACTATCATGACCACTTCTCTTCCTTTTGAATTACTTCACATGGATCTCTTTGGCCCTACTCATTATGCCACGTTCAGTAATTCTGCATCATTATATGGCTTTGTCATTGTTGATGATTATTCTCGTTACACCTGGGTGCATATCATCACTTACAAAAATGAAGTGCAGGAAGTCTTCAAACGATTTTCCTCAAGAGAATCTACGAACTTGGGTGTGAAGATCAAGCATATCTGGAGTGATAATGGAACCGAGTTCAAGAATACTGGTCTCGATGAATATCTTGATATACTTGGTATTACTCACGAGTTATCTGCTCAATATACTCCTCAGCAAAACGGCGTCCTGGAGCGCAAGAACAGAACTCTGCTTGAGATGGCTCACACTATGCTTGATGAATACAAGACTCCACAACGTTTTTGGCCAGATGCTATTGATACTGCATGCCACATCATCAATAGAGTATATCTTCACACATTCTTCAAAAAGACCTCATATGAACTCCTCACTGACAAGAAACCCAATGTAAGTTATTTCAAAGTCTTCGGTGCTAAATGCTGGATTAGAGATCCTCACCACCACTCTAAATTTGCATCGAAAGCACATGGGGATTTTATGCTTGGTTACGGAAAGGACTCGCACACCTACAGAGTCTTCAACACCTACCATCACAAGGTTTTTGAAACTGTAGATGTGTGGTTCGATGAGACTAATGGCTCGCAAAGAGAGCACCCACCTCATGTGCTAGATGAAATGTCACTTGAGGAATCCATCAAGTCCAAGGCTACTGAGGATGTTATCCCTACCGGAGAAACTGCTGAAGAAGTCATTCTGGATCGTGAAGAAAATCACGCTGGTGCTACTGAAGAAAATGGCCCCGAAGAAATTGTTGGGCCAAATCAAAGTCGTCAAACTGCTCATCCTCACGTTGAAAACGAAGTGCAGATTGAGAGAATCATCAACGAAATCAACGCACCAGGTCCTTTCACGCGCTCAAAAGCTTCACATTTGTCTAACTTTTGTGGGCATTTTGCATTTGACTCTATCATAGAGCCCACCAAAGTTGATGAAGCATTCATGGAGTCTGAGTGGATTCAAGTTATGCAAGATGATTTGCATCAATTCAAGCTCAACAATGTGTGGGAGCTTGTCAACCGACCAGACCCACGCAAGCACAATATCATCGGCATCAAATGGATCTACCACAACAAACAAGATGAAAATGGCCTTGTGGTGAGGAATAAGGCTCGTCTTGTAGCTCAAGGCTACACACAGGTTGAAGGAATTGATTTCGATGAAACTTTTGCACCTGTTGCTAGACTTGAGGATATTAGCATATTGCTTGCTTATGCTAACCATCATAATATCATCTTACACCAAATGGATGTGAAAAGTGCATTCCTCAATGGTAAGCTTGAGGAAGAAGTATATGTTGCTCAAGCACCATGTTTTGAGGATCCAAAATTTCCAGATCACATCTACGGACTCAACAAGGCCCTCTATGGCCTCAAGCAAGCACCTTGGGTGTGGTATGATACATTGAAGGAATTCCTCATGAACAAAGGCTTAAAACCTGGTTCACTTGACCCAACTCTTTTCACCAAAGCATATGATGATGAATTATTCGTGTGCCAAATATATGTTGATGATATTATCTTTGGCTGTACTAACCAATGTTACAGTAACAAATTTGCCTATGTGATGAGTGAGGAATATCAAATGTCCATGATGGGAGAGTTGAAATTCTTCTTAGGTCTTCAAATTCGTCAACAACACAATGGCATATTTATATCCCAGGAGAAATAGCTCAAGGATGTGTTGAGGAAATTCGGCATGCAAGATTGCAAAGGCGTCAAAATCCCTATGCCCACAAATGGCCATCTATGCACCAATGAAAATGGTAAAGACTTCGATCAAAAGGTACACCGCTCCATGATTGGCTCTTTATTGTATCTATGTGCATCTAGGCCGGGTATTATGCTTAGTGTTTGCATGTGTGCCCAATTTCAAGCTACACCGAAGGAATCACACCATAAGGCTGTGAAGCATATTCTTCGATATCTAGCTCACACTCCAACACTTGGATTATGGTATCCGAAGGGCTCTTCTTTTGATCTTATTGGATATTCTGACTCTGACTATGCTGGTGATCGGGTGGATCGCAAGTCAATATCATGCACATGTCATTTCCTCAGGCGTTCCTTGGTATGTTCGTCCTTGAAGAAGCATAACTGCATATCACTCTCTACTATTGAAGCCGAGTACATTGCTGTTGGATCTTGCTGTGCTCAATTGCTATGGATGAAGCAAACCCTCAAGCACTATGGCATCAATGTGAAGAATGTTCCACTCTACTGCGACAATGAGAGTGCTACCAAGATTGCTCACAACCCAGTTCAGCACTCGAAGACAAAGCCCATCCAGATTTGTCATCATTTCTTCGTGACCATGTGTTGAAGGGCGACATCTCCATCGACCATGCAAATACTAAAGATCAGCTGGCCCATATCTTCACAAAGCCCTTGGATGAGAAGAGATTTAGCAAGTTGCGGTGTGAGCTAAATATCTTAGAATCTTTGAATGTTCTTTGAAAATGACACACATCCTAAGACATGCAAATTTGATGACTTAGATGTGCAACACACGAAGTAACATTTTTCTTCAATCAATGCAGACTAACCCTCTAAGTGTGAAGAAATTAATGAAGAATTTGATTCTCAAAACCCTACGACAATTGTACGCAGTGTCTGAAATCATCATTCTTATACGGTGGGTTATGCCACCAAACAAAGTTGAAAATCTTCAATTTCAATTTAGTAATTTCTTTAGTTTTTCAAATTCTTCAACTTTACAATTTCCTCAGTCTTTTCATCGTTGTTCTTCATTGATATATATATATATATATATATATATATATATATATATTGGTAAAATAGATGGGGCACCTAGGTGCCTGGGCACCTTGATCGTTTTGGAAACCGTGATATATTTAATTTGTTTCCTAACTATTCTTCATGCAAGACTTTCCATACTTATGTTTTATTTTTGTTCTAACTATTAGGCATGCAAGACTTTCCATATAATCAAACGTATTAATTTTGATTTTGTTTGAATTATTGCAGGTATATAATTTGCATATTTTTGTTTCCTAACTATTTAATACGGGTATCTAATACCTACCAATGAAATTATCTACATACACATGTACGTATATATTCAATAGTTTATTTTTTGAACTATTACATTTTTTGTTTCCTAATTATCTAAAATGGGTATCGTATACTTATTGACGAAAGAATGTACGTACGCATATATGTATATACACAATTATTTTTTGACTAATTGCATTTATTTTTGTTTCTTAACTATCTAATACGGTTATACAATACCTACTGACCAAAATATTGTAATACCCGGTCGACATATATAACTGCCTATATGAAAAAGGGTAGGAAACGATTGCATATACCTGATTAACGTATATACCCAGCTATGTGAAAAAATATAGGAAAATATTATACATCCAATAATATGCTAAACTCAACCCATATTTGAGTTTTTCATGTCCTCTACAACATTCATTTATAGCTAATTCTTCAAGTTGCTTTTTCATCTAAGTGAATGCGATCGGACCCGTTCCTACTCTATGCTAAACTCAACCCAGTATGTTCACAAATTCTTCATGTGCGTTCTATTTGAACCCCGTTCAAAATCTTCACTGTGTCCTTGACAACTGAAGAATATGCGAATGAAACGTTAAAATTTTCATATCTAATTTTTTGGCTTTTGCCGCTCAAATCCTTCCGCATCACACGACTAGATTAAACAACTCACCCACGATCTCACACAATCTCCACCTTTTTGTACGTGGGTGACACATGTTGCTAGGATTGCAAGGGTCAGGGGCACGTTCGTCCAAATTCTTTGGACGAACAGTTTTTCACTTCCTTATAAATACCCCTCCCCTTGCACCTCAGCTCATTTACTCCACTCGACCTCTCTCTATCCTGCTCGAGCTCTCTGACCTAGCGCCGCCGCTAATCTCCATCATCGCCAGTGAGGAAGAGCTTAGCTGCCTCGACCTCGTCGCTTTCGTACTCGCGCCGGCCATGGAAATCTTCACCTTCGCCGCAACTGTCTTCCTCCGCCAAGTTAGGGCGTGGAAGATCTGAATGGACGAATTTCCACAGTTCATCTCACTGTTCATCGCATTCTTCATCAAGGGTAAATAATACTCGCTTTTACTGCCCTTGTTAATTCTGATGATTTACACAAAATCTTCAAAAGGTGTTTATTCTCCAATCTTCACATTCTTAAACACCACAGTTGCATCTATTCTTGATCTTTCTCTCTAAGATGTACTTCTCTTCAAGATTCCTCATTTGTGTGGATTTCTAATCTAAACAACTCTGGAACCTAAGACAAGAACTCTTGGTGAAATTCCTCAAGACTCCACTGGTCAAATTCCTCAAACTTAATTCCTTTTAAAAACAAATTCCGAGAACGCATATGACCTCGTCAAATTCTTCGCACCTATACTCTATTCACATGTACACATGTCTACTGCTGAATCACTAGGTTCTCATCAACTAAACTCATTTACAATGTTCCTCGAAGAAAAACTGCATACTTCTTCAGAGACATCCATTGTTCAAAATCCTCAGCTGAAGAATATGGCTGAAGAAAAGCGTCCTCAGAAGGGAGGCAAGAGGTGTGAGACTAACACTGCGTTTGAAATCCCCGAATATATCTATGCAGATTATTGCACTCCTGATGAGGCCACTCATGGCAAACAAAACAAAAATCAGCGCAAGGTGCGCATTCAGCGGATTGAACGCAGATGGGCACGGGAATGGAGGGAGTACCGCTATGTCACTCCTAAGTACATGACGAAATTCGCAGTAAATCCTCCATGCCCAAGACCTTCATTGGCACCAGGCCAAGAAGCTGATCCCTCTAGCATCAGAAGAGGTGAGGAATTTCCAAAGGAATGGGCCAAGCGCCAAAGGAAATTGGCTAAGCTAGCAAAGGAGGCAATGAAGAAATTCATATAAGATTCTTCTTCTGCTGCTGCTACTGCTGAAGCCTCTGCTAGTCAGCCCAAGAAGGCTATGAAGAAGAAATCTGCTGTGAAGCCATCTTGTTTTCCAATGCTCTCATGACCCAGCTCCTCAAAGCCCTCAGGGCCATCTGGTCAAGTAAAGCCCTCAAATGCACCTGCAAAGTCCTCAGCACCTGTGCATCTTGCCACGTGCCAAAGGACTACAGGCGTTTCTATTGCTTTAGGAGCTTCAGTAAGTTCCTTAGCTCAGCCTCAGATGCTGAAGAAAAAGGTCACTGCTAGATGCAGCACGAGGCCAAGTCCTCACAAGAAGCAGGTCGCCTTTGAAGTTTCATCGTCTGAAGACAAAGCTGATGATGAAGAATTAGCAGAAATCATTAGAGACAGACAACAATGAGCCGCTAGTGCCAAAGGCAGTGCTGTGCCGCTCTTGTTGTATCCGAAGATCCTTGAATACATCGATCTTTGGCATAAAGATCCCAATACACCTCTTCCTGATCTGAACCTCACCCCAAGACAAAGTCACATGTTGACTGCTTTCATTACTGAAGAAAAATGGAAGTTTGAGAAGGCCAGATCTGTGAAGAAAGCTTAGTACAAGAAGTAGCACTATCTGAAGAAAAATGTACTGAAAATGTCAACTGAAGAACTTGTGACTATACAGTCAGAAATCAAAGCTCTCAGTGATGAATTTGATGCGTATAAAGATGATTGGCTCAGCACCAAAGTCAGATTCTCCAAGCTGGCTAAAAACCTCAAGCCCAAGGTTGCAGCTGAAGCACAATAAGAAGTTCCTCAGGGTGAAGCATCTGCTCAGCCCAGTGGAGAACATGCCAGCACCGCTGATGAAACTCAGGCTGCTGAAGAAACTGAGAGTGCCAGGGCTGATGATCTATTCCAGCTCCTGATGAAACTGCCAGGCAACCACCAATGTTGCACCTGAAGATCAATCCAGGCCAGCTGATGAATCGGCCGCTGTGCCTGAAGAATCTGAACTTGCCAGGGCAACCACCAATGTTGCAACTAAAGATCAATCTAGGCCAGCCGAAGAATCTACCGCTGCGCCTGAAGAATCTGAACTTGCTAGGGAAACTGACAAAGTTGTGCCTGAAGAAACTGTGCCTATTTCATTTGCTCCTCCTGCAAAATCTTCACAGATGAAAAGCACTCTCCTTCCTTCTGCATCAGAAGCAAAGAAAACCAAGGTTGCCGAAAGGGCAGCGGCTAAAAAGAGGAAAGCATCAGAAGCCTCAGAGTCTTCAGCTCCGAAGAAAGTGAAGACTTTGACGAGCTATTTCGAGAATCCCATTGATGTTGTTCCACTGAATGTCATGCCATCAAAGGAAATTATTCCTTTTGGTGAAGAATTTGTCATCGCTGATGACATTGATGAAGAAGATCCATTTGCTGCTATGTCAGAGTAGTTGGATGAAGAAATTGAAGTGGATGCTATCCCTTCACCGCTACAGGTATCATCTTCGCTGCCTCAGCTCACTGCTAAAGAGGCCGGTGTTGAAGAAGTTGAAGCTGAAGAAGAGGATGTGGACATCGGGTCTACGACTCCAGTGATGAATGACGATTATTGGGAAAGTCATCATCCCAATTCTCCTATGTTCACTCCTCTACAACAATTTTCTTAGTCCCATGTGCACACTGAAGTAATTCACTCAGGTTCTGATCAAGGTCAAGCTTCACTTCACTCCATCCCTGAAGAAGTTCCAGCCACTAGTGCTGATGAAATTGAAAAGAAGACAACAAAAGAAACTTCTCCTGAGATTCCTCAGCCAGAGGCTGTGCTTCAAGCGGCTGTAAAGACTTCAACTATAAATCTTCAGCCTAATCCACATGATCCTCACTCCAAGAAGCAGAAGTTTAAGGCTGATGATTTCTTTGCTTAACGCCATTTCATCTCTGATTTCAATCCCTATGATGCCACTCGCCTTCGCCGCAAGCATTTCTGGACTGCTTCTCAGATGAACTTCTATTCAACACTACTATTTGACAACGACGAAGTGTTTGACCACAGGCAAATTCCTCATGTGGATATGGAGTCACTTCCATGCTTTACTCCAGTCCTCAGTGTTCTTCATGATGCAGGGCTACTCAACTTCTGCGCAGACATCTGCTACTAGAATGAAGAACTAATTCTTCAGTTCTATGCCACTCTGCATCTGACAGGCAATGTTGATGATGTGAATTCATGGGTTTTGGACTGGATGACTGAAAATACTCATCACAAAGCTCTGGCCTCTGAATTGCTTCATGCCGTCCCAGTAAGTCCACCCACTGAAGGGGCACTGAAGCTATATGAGGAACCTGAATTGTCAAATCATCTGATGCAAGTGCTGATGAAGCCTCTGAAGGCTAGCCAAGCGCCAAGGACAAATTTCCTCGTCAAGGATTTGCTGTATGTGCCAAGGACTGTCTATCGCATTATGGCCAAAACCCCCAGTCCCATTAAGGGCCACAACTCTGAAGAAGAAGAAGTTGTTGGCATCATGAAGAACTTGCTTTTCAACATCAAGCATGGTATTCCAATCAACTATCATGATTTCTTCATGAGGACTTTGGCCAATGCTGCTTTGTCACCCTTTGAGTTGAAGCCTTACACTCCCTGGATCATGAAATTCATTAGATCAAGGACTTCAATTCATTAAGGCTGATTTTGAAAATCATCTCAGCTATTTGCCCCCAATTAAAGTCCTCAAATGGACTATTTCCTCAACTAATGAGAAGGGCAAGGCTGCTGTTATTGATGAAGGCACTTGTCCTTTGGATGGATAATTTCGAAAGGCAACATCCTACTCCACTAATGATGACTCTACCACACATGACACTACTGCAAATGCTTCAAAGCAAAATCCTCAGGCAATAGCTCCGCGTGTGATGACTGGTCGTGAGCTGTTCCTAAGTTTTCATCAGAAGGTGGCACAAGTGGGTCAAGCGTCAGTTTGCTGCAATTCTTTAAAACATGACGGTCACTCAAAACTCTGTGAAGAAGAATCACTATTATCTGCATCAAGTCTTCGACCGCACCTGGGCTATTCTCTCACATGTGTACACCAATGATGAACTCAAGAAGATGGACTTCCAACAGGACTTTGACTGGTCTCAGCCACCTTCGAAGAAATTCAAGAAGGTCAAAGTTCCTCAGCTGGTCGTTAGCTCATATTCTTCATCACGCGAGATGGATGAAACTGAAGATTAGATGACACTATGGCATGCCCTACAACAACGGACGACCCCAACAACGCTGGCGCTCCTCCATCAACATCATGATGATATTCTTCAGGGGCGTTAGTCCTCACTTTTCGTCCCTTTTGGTCATTTGATGACAAAGGGGGAGAAATTTGAGTTAGCCTTCAATGTCTATATATGGCGTTTTTTGCTAAGTTACAACTCTCGCTCTTCTGAAGTATTTGTTGGATCGAGTTGTAAACTTAAGTCCGATGGTGGTCTGATACTTTTGCTCCGTTTTCTGCATGCTATTTTCTCATATATGTTAATGCACGCATGATGAATTACACCAGTCACCATATTTCATCATGCATTTCAAATTCTTCATTTGATATGTTAAATGTGTGTATGAATTACAAGATATAGGGGGAGATCTCCATGATATTACTCTACAATGTGCATTGCTTTTTGAAAGCAAATTCCTCACATATGCACATCTTCAAGGGGAGATCTTCTATATCTTGCAATCAAATTCCTCAATACTTAGCACTTTCAATTGATATGTTTATACCCATTGAAAATTTAACATATTTGTCATCAATCACCAAAAAGGGGGAGATTGTAAGTGCATCTAGTGCTCCTTAGTGATTTTGGTGTATAGAAGACTTATAGGTTAAGGGACTAATATGTTTGTGAGTGTACACATGCTCTATAAGTCAATGAGGAGTTTGATATTTACGATGAAATTCGACCCCTAAAAATGTATGTCTTTAGCCGAAGACTTTGGTTCTCCTGAATACTTTGAAAGTGAAGAAATTGGTGTGACCTAGAATACTTGGATATTCATGCGAGGATTATGAAGCGTGAAGACTTTTGTTTACGTAGTTTCATTTTCTCTTTCTTGAGTCATAGGAAACACCGTACTGTTAAAGGGGGTCGAGGAATACTAACGAAACTGATTTCCAAGTGATGCTCATCTCAAAATCCTACACCTACCCAATCCTTTCGAGTGAAGCCACTAGAAACCTCATATTAGTTCAGTCAATTTATTCAGTGACAGAGACGAAGATCTTCTGGTCTCTGAGGAATTTGTTCTGACTGAGGAGTTAGGAATTAGCCAGTGTGGATTGCCTACACAGTGAGGAACATGATAGCCTTGAGGAATTTGAACCTCAAATATTCGACCGTTGTTGTGCTACGCGCCAGCTATGCCAAAATATATACCCACCTAACGGTCATATCATTGAAGGGCATTTATGTCTTATCATGTTGGGTTGCTCCCTAGGCTATAAATAGCCCCCCTAACAACCACTAGCTGGTTGGCTACTTCGCGAGAAACTGACACTTGTCATTGAGAGCATCCCATCCTCCAAGGACTTTGAGCGAAAATCATCAAGTGAGGAAAACCCAAACCCAAACTGTCGTGGAATTATCACGTCAGATGACCTGGTGTGAGGACTTAGTCGTGGAGCAATCGCGACTAGGTTAGCTTAGAGGGGTTAAACCGGACAAAGGACACGGGGAGTTTATACTGGTTCGGCCCCTTGCGGTGAAGGTAAAAGCCTACGATCCAATTGTGGTGGAATTGATGGGGTCTCGATCACCAGGGAGCAAATACGCTTTGCTTAGTTCTCGAGTTGTTGTTTCTTGTTCCTGAACCACCATCGGGTCGTCCCTTTATATACATAGGTTGACAACCGCCCGGTCTACAGAATCCCGAAGCCGGCTCGTACAAGTGTCCAGCTCGGTTTCTTCCTTTCCCTAACTTACAACACAAGTTACACATCTCATGGCGGTTTACATATATGGGCCCTAATCCGCCATTGGGCTCTGGGCCTCTAAGCCTCCGTAGTAAAGCGCCATAGTCTTCGTCTTCATGGGCTTCAATGTATATGATCACTTATGAGTATAATCCGGCCCCTTCTGGGCGGTTTATACTCAGTAGTTATATCCCCAACATTAGGCCCCAGATTGATTTGAACATGTTCATGTCAATCTTCACCTTTTGAGAAAATTCGTCTTGAACATCTTCGTGTTATCCTTGTAAACCACCATGATGTCATCTTATGGAATTGCAATAAACCGCCATGACGTCACCTGTGCATGCAAACCTGTAAATACTTCTTTTTATTAATTGACCTCTGAAGACCGAGGCGACAGCTGTGTCCCATATCTGTTTTTGGGCTCCTCAATTCCCGTGCCTGCCTGCTTATCCATTTGCCTTATAAATAGGACCAGAGGTCTTTTTATTTTCCCCTTACGTGCCTCTTCGCCTCTTCTTCCTCCTCGCGACGCTCGAGCCCTGAAGCTCCGCCGCCGCCCTCGACCTTCGAACGCTGCACCACCCCTGGCTGCTGCATCGACCTGAGCGCACCAGAGAACCACGACACCTCTCCGCTGCTCCCGTGAAGCCGGTAAGCCTTCTTTTCTTCAACCCTAGATCTGCATTAGGGTTTCCTATATTCGTCAGTGTTCGTTAGTGTTCGTCGGCGTTCATTGCTTGATCTTACTGTCACATCATATTTTGATGAACTTGACATCCTCCCTGCGTGGCCGTAGCTATAGTTTATTCTTCCTCACCATAACATCCCTTCATCCGTGAACATATCCCATCTGGACCTTTGTTGTTCTGCTGTTGCCGCCTTAGGGTTTCGATTATTTTTTCCTTTTATTGAACTGTGATAGATCCATAATCATAACATTAATCTGCGAAACCTGTTTTTTGCAGCACTTAGTAATTTTCAGATATGTTCCTTCCATACCACTGTAGGCGGTTTAACCTTTTGAAAGTGATAACCCGCCAGGTACCATTAGCCCTCACTTAAACCGCCAACTCAACTTTAACATCAGAATCTGTTTTAATATGTACATTTGCTCTGATGTCTCCATCCCCGGCCTAACGCCGGTTTATGCATATCAGTCCTGAACCGTGGACCGCTTTTAATCTTCTTTTACAGCTTGTTATCAAAATGGCCAAACAGTTCTCCTCTTGAAATTGGGTTCCTTCCCGGGTTACGGAAGAGCATCTGACTGCATATGTTTTGACTGGCGCTTTAGCAAGCAAAGAAACCATCCACTGGAGAGTCCCGGGTACTGAGAATCCTCCTGAACCTCAAGATGGAGAAGTAGTTGTGTTTGCACATCATCTAGACCGAGGTTTTAGCCCTCCCGGATCAAAAAATTTCCGGGATGTACTTGCCAGTTTCCAACTCTACCCTCAAGATATTGGACCGAACTCTGTGTCCAACATTTGCAACTTCCAAGTGTTTTGTGAGGCTTATCTACAAGAAGAACCAACTGTTGAATTTTTTAGAGACTTCTTTCACTTGAACCGCCGCACTGAATTTACAGACAACCCTAATACTGAACTTGGCGGGGTGTCGATTCAAAAGAGGAAAGAAGTCAATTTTCCTCATGCCAAACATCACAACCACCCCAAGGACTGGAATCAAATGTGGTTTTACTGCCGAAACACTGCCCCTGATGATGAAAATCCGCTGCCTGGTTACCGTGCTCACCGGCTCAGTAGTGATCATCCATTGCCTCCACGGCTTACTGCTAAGGAACGATCCAAATATGCACCACAACTTTCTAAGCTCCGAGCCTTTATGGCGAATGGTTTAACCGGCATTGACTTTGTCCATTGTTGGGTTTCTTGGAGCATCTTGCCCTTAAGCCGCCGCGCCGGGTTAATGTGTGAATATACTGGGAATGTCAACGACCCTCAGCGGCACACTGATATGCAGCTAACTAATGATGAAATTACTGAAGTTGTAAAAAAGATGTTGGATGAACCTGTATCTGAGTGCTGCAAGACAGGGCTGAGTCCCTTTTATGTCTCCAGCAAACTGCCAGCTGTAAGAACTCCATTCTTTCTGTTTTAATCCGCCCCTTTTAAACACTTTTTGATGGCCTTCACATCATCTTTGCAGGGCAATGACCCGTTCTGGAAGAGGAACCCGCAAGAAAAACCGGCAAAACCTCAAGACAAACCGGTGAAGGCACCTCGCCAAAAGACCAGGGTTGTGAAGAAATCTGCGAGGAAGAGAACTGCCGATGCTTCTGATATTCCCAATGATGAAGATATGGATGACCCGTAATCAGAGGTAGAACTTGACTCTCTTGGTTCTTTTTTTGTACATCTCATTGACAATGATTATTAACAGGATGAAGCGGAAGCTAGCCGTGCTGGTGATGCAGAGGTAATTGTTCTATCTTCTGACTCAAATCATGTGCCAGTACAAAAACTCGGCCGCGCTGTCCGGAAAGTAAAACGTTCACACCCTCTTGCTTATTTGGATCCCCGCTTTTCTTTGAAGACACAACAGCCTGAAGCTCGTCGCACCACTCAACATAGTGGCCAACAAGTTACCTCTTCCGGTTTACCAAACTCTCCGGTTCGCAAGCGTCGTTCAGAGGTCTCTTATACTTCTAATACAGTTTATCCCAAGGTGGGTTACTTCCGAAACCCTCTTAATCCATTTGATTGCAATTATCAGGGAACCTCGCATTCATCCTCTGGCGAGTCATCAGCCACGCAAATGCCCTTCCTCAAGACTGTTCTGGGGTAAGCATTTGATTTTTAACCTTTGACACTTTGTACTGGTTTATTGTACTAACCTCCTCATCTGTATTCTTCAGTGCCAAAGCCAGACTTAGCAAGAAAGCTAAGCTGACTACACCGACTGACGACAATCCGACCCCTGAACCGGAAAAGACTTCAGAAGCCGCCGATCAAAATGCCGAAAATACTCTGGATGATCCGGTACCTCAAGATCAAGACACTTTTGCTGAACCGGGAGAAATAAACCCAACCGGCCAGGCTGCTAATCCGCCAAGCCCATCTGTCGATCCGCCAAGCCCAGCAAGAACATCTGACAAACCATCAAGCCCATCAAAGACTGTTGATGGCACCACAGATGATATTGTGATTACCAGTTTTGGTCACACTGCTCCCGGCAATCCTGTCGTTTTATCAAAGCACAGTGCCAAGGAATAATTCTCTGTTGTGGACAAGGGTAAGTGGAAAACAGATTTATCCAGCTATGCTCTCCTCAATGCTCAAGAACTCCACTCTGGATACTTAAACCGTCTGTATACAAATCGAGATTATGAAGCCGGTTTAATAAATCTGATGAAAGAGCGGTATGAGGTAAACATCCATCCCCTTGCACAAATTTCCTTTCCTTTAAGCTGTCTTAGAATACTAACTTTGGTAGCCCCCAAGGGCCGGTTCATAACACTTTTTGTGAACTGGAACTTGTAGTAGAATAATATTGAACTTCTGCATCTGTAGCCCCTATGGATCGGTTCATACCTTTAGGATGAACCGGTACATCTTGTCATGCAGTTCTCCACAATTCCTGAAAACCATCAATAGAAATCGGTTCAGTATAATTTTATAACCTAAAATTGATCCGGTAAGCATTAGCCCCCAAGTGCCAAGTATATAACTTGTTATGTGCTTGGGACTTCCAGAATATCAGTTTCTTTTAAAAAGCAATCCTCATTAGCCCCCAAGTGCCAAAATTAATACTTGTATTGAGTCTTGGGACTTGATCATACTGTTGATGAGAAACGATAGGCATTAGCCCCCAAGAGCCAAGTGTACAACTTGTTATGTGCTTGGGACTTTTAAAGATGCGCTACCAATTCCTTAACCATCCTTTGCAAGATGAACTGATGAAAAAAGAATCTCAACTCACCGATCTGCGAGAAAACATCAAATCCCGGCAAGCAGAATCTTTCAAAGCAAAAGACGAGCTGACTAGCACCTTGGCCTCCATTGAGAAATTGAAGGAGGATTTAAAACATGAACGGGCTAACTGGGATGCTGAGAAAACAACTCTGGTAAAGCAGGCAGAGGATGCTGAAGCGGCCCTTAAACCAGTGACAGAAGAGCTGACTAGCCTAAAGCGGCAAATAAACACTATGACCTCTTCTTTAAACATCCTTGAAACTGCCGGTTTAACAATAATTCTTAAATCATTGCAAGTAGTCGCGTTGCTCATCTTGGCTCAGATATGCCCAAGAAATTGTAAGCTGCTTATACTTTGATAGGACAACTATATACCGGCGCTCAACGGGTTATCTGCATAGCCTCATATAATAAACCGCCCCCCACTTTGATCAAGGACACATTGGCCAGGTTATCCATGACACCTGCCCAGCTCGAGGAAGTAAAGAGGTCAGTTGCGAGAGCCGGTGCTCTGTATGCTCTAAGCCGTGCCAAAGCATGGATAGCTGATCTTGATAGAGAAGACATTGGAAATGGCTATCCTAGCCAGAAAGAAGATAGTTCAGATTTTGACAATGACGCCCTCAAAGCTCTGACTAAGGAAATGCGTCCTCTTGCAAGCAAACTGGCTGAAGAGACTGACTTGTATTTTCCACCAGTCAATTTATGATGCGGACAACAAGAGGATTGATGCATCTATTTATGAAGTGCAGAATCTTATCCCACCAATCCGTAAGCACACTTATGCCCCTGATGTTGAACCGTCCACCCTTATAAGTGACGAAGCTGTCATTCGAGCCTTAACTGGGATTGACTTGGCAACCATTGACTTCTAGCCAGTGGGTGGAGAGGAGGAGGGTGAACCGGTGCAAGATGATCCATCATCTTCACATCAGCCTGGTGATGAATCTTAACTGACAGCCGACCTTTATTTCCGTAGATTGCATTCTGTGCAACAAACAATTATTCTTTTGGGCATCAAAGCGCCTTGTAATGGGCTAGCTGAAATACTTCTTTGATCTGCTGCCAAATGTGCACCGCTGCATAACACTGTTTGAATCTGTCATGATTGTTGCTGTGCTTGCTTTTGTGCTTTAGCAATTTCATGCAATCCTGTTTCTGCATACAACAAGTTTTAAAGTGTCCTCGCTGTTTACCGTCGGACTGGTCATAATGCCCAACATATAACCCGGGTTTATAACCAAGGCTGCACTTAAGAATAATCAAATATGAAATATATCATACCTGTGATATTGAATCACATTGTTGGTTTGCCAACTTTTTGTAGTAAGGGTAATAACCCAAACCTTGAGTACTGATAACTCCTCCCATGCTTTGCTGGTTTATATTGGAGCCATGTCGGGTTATGATAAACACCGGATGATCATCGTGGCGACTTATAGTCAATGCTAGGCCGGGTTAACAAACACCGGTTTATAATTGAGTATGGACTAACAACTTATAGTTGAAAATCAAGCCGGGTTAACAAACACCGGATTATGTTGATGACTTATAGTCAGGCCGGGTCAATAGACGTCGGTTCACGAAAATCTTATCAAAAAAACTTTGACAAATAAAAGCAAATAAACTTGTAGTCGAGGCTTTTCCAGGGCTGCCAGGCCCAAATTCGAGGCTTTTCATGGGCTGCCAGGCCACTGAGTTAAACCATTTCACAAAGCCTTTTAAGATGGACCTCACATTAACCAATCGTCGTTTTAACTTTGACAAGTTCAGGGTCTATATTAGATTGACTTGTCAAACGTTCGGCGGGTCATACTAGGATTACCTGGACGGAGTGGCTTACTTGATGAAGGCAGGTTAACCCGGGGTTTTAGGTGAATACACCTGACTTTGAAGCCTGGCTCGATAGCCTATTACAAGGGTCCTTTCAAACTCTTTGTTGCTTTGCACAAAGAGCCCCCAAGCAACTTTGTGAGCTGTGCTCAGTGGGTGCCTATGTTTGAGTTGTGCTTAGCAATAAGACTCTCTTTGGCCCCTTGGGTGTGAAGCTCCCAAGCTTTGTTTTGGCATGATAGCCGGATTAATGGATAGAACTCCGCTTTGTCAGCTGAAGCCCCCATGTAACCAAGAAATATTAGAAACAACAGCAGAGGCCCTGCTTTTAGCAAGGATGACGGTTTATTATATTGATCATAATATATACATTGTCAAAATATGTATATAAGAGGAGCCTATGGCTCAGGTATAGTAAGGCCGAAGATGAGCAATGTTCCACGGCCGTCGGGTCTCCTCCTCCGATTTTGCGTGATTCTTTGTGCTCTCGAACATCGATGAGGTAGTATGATCCGTTGTGCAGATTCTTGCTGACCACAAAGGGCCCTTCCCAAGGTGGGGATAACTTGTGCATATCTGTCTGATCCTGGATGAGCCGGAGCACTAAGTCGCCTTCTTGAAAGGTTCTTGAGAGAGTCCTGGATTAGGGGGTGTCCGGATGGCCGGACTATGACCTTTGGCCGGACTCCCGGACTATGAAGATACAAGATTGAAGACTTCGTCCCGTGTCCGGATGGGACTTTCCTTGGCTTGGAAGGAAAGCTTGGCGATACGATATGAAGATCTCCTCCCATTGTAACTGACTCTGTGTAACCCTAGCCCTCTCCGATGTCTATATAAACCGGAGAGTTTTAGTCCGTAGGACGAACAACAATCATACCATAGGCTAGCTTCTAGGGTTTAGCCTCTCTGATCTCGTGGTAGATCCACTCTTGTACTACCCATACCATCAATATTAATCAAGGAGTAGGGTTTTACCTCCATCGAGAGGGCCCGAACCTGGGTAAAAACATTGTGTCCCTTGTCTCCTGTTACCGTCCGCCTAGATGCACAGTTCGGGACCCCCTACCCGAGATCCGCCGGTTTTGACACCGACATTGGTGCTTTCACTGAGAGTTCCTCTGTGTCGTCGCCTTTAGGCCCGATGGCTTCTTCGATCATCAATCACGACGCGGTCTAGGGTGATACTTTTCTCCCCAGACAGATCTTCGTATTCGGCGGCTTCGCACTGCGGGCCAACTCGCTTGGCCATCTGGAGCAGATCGAAAGCTACGATCCTGGCCATCAGGTCAGGTTCAGAAGTTTAAAACTACACGGCCGACATCCGCGGGGAGTTGATCTTCGACGGATTCGAGCCACGGCCAAGCACGCCGCACTATTACGATGGGCATGATATAGCTCTGCCACCGGACAGCACCCAAAGCGTCGCTCAGGTGCCCGCTCCGACCATTAGCTCAGAGCTGACTGCGCTAGTCAGGGATGGACGGTTGGACGCCACCCCAGGAGCCACAATCACTACGGCGATAGAGCCAAATACCAGCCTAGTCCTTTGCAAGGCCCGTGACTCCAAGATGCCGGACTCCGTTCCGGACTCCGAATCTTCCGCACCCCTTCCGATCGAACCCAATTGGGCTCCGATCATGGAGTTCACCGCAGCGGATGTCTTTCAGCACTCGCCCTTTGGCGATATCCTGAACTCACTAAAGTCTCTCTCTTTGTCGGGAGAGCCCTGGTCGAACTACGGTCAGCATGGTTGGGATACGGACGACGAAGAAATTCGAAGCCCACCCACCACCCACTTCGTAGCAACTATCGACGATTTAACCGACATGCTCGACTTTGACTCCGACGACATCGACGGTATGGACGCCGACGAAGGAGACGACCAAGAACCAGCACCTATAGGGAACTGGAAAGCCACCTCGTCATATGGCATATACATGGTGGACACCCCCAAAGCAGGGGATGGCGAGGAAAAAACGGAGGATGACCCCTCCAAGAAGCAACCCAAGCACCGACATCAGCGGCGCCGCTCTAAGTCCCGCCAAAGCAAAAACGGCGATTCCGGCACCGGAGATAACAACACGCCGGACAGTGCCAAAGATAACCCCCTGCAGCAGGATTCAGTGCTGGAGGACGAAGGAGCCAGCCCTCATGAGAGAGCGGCCGACAGAGAGGTTGAGGACGACAACTATATGCCTCCCTCCGAAGACGAGGCAAGCCTCGACGACGACGAATTCGTCGTGCCAGAGGATCCCGTCGAACAAGAGCGTTTCAAACGCAGGCTTATGGCCACGGCAAGCAGCCTCAAGAAAAAACAGCAGCAACTTAGAGCTGACCAATACTTGCTAGCCGACAGATGGACCGAAGTCTTGGCGGCCGAAGAGTATAAACTCGAGCACCCCTCCAAGAGTTACCCAAAGCGCAGGCTGCTACCCCAACTTGAGGAGGAAGCAACTAAACCTACATCACCAGCGTACGATGCACCTGGTCGGCCACCCCGTGGCCACGACAGAGAGGCCTTCAGGCCCTCGACCCAAGCCGCACCCCGGCACTGCTCAAAACATACCAGAGTACGGGGAGACGCAACCGACCTGCGAGACATATTGGAGAACAAGGCAAGGCAAGCAAGATCGATCTACGGATCGCATGGGCGCCCCACTTCACGTGACGCTAGCCGTCACGCCGGACAAGATAAGTACGGCCAGGCTGAATACAACAGACCAAGCTCATTTGAGTTGCGTCGTGGTACAGCCCAATACAGGGGCGCCGCACACCCACTATGCTTCACAGACGAAGTAATGGATCATCAAATCCCCGAGGGTTTTAAACCCATGAACATCGAATCATACGATGGCACAACAGATCCGGTGGTTTGGATCGAGGATTATCTCCTTCATATCCACATGGCATGTGGTGATGATCTACATGCCATCAAATACCTCCCGCTCAAGCTTAAAGGACCAGCTCAACATTGGCTTAACAGCCTGCCAGCAGAGTCAATTAGTTGCTGGGAGGACCTGGAATCCGCATTCCTTGACAACTTCCAGGGCACTTATGTGCGACCACTAGACGCCGATGACCTAAGCCACATAATCCAGCAGCCAGAGGTATCGGCCAGGCAATTCTGGACACGGTTCCTAACTAAGAAAAATCAAATAGTCGACTGTCCGGACGCCGAGGCCCTTGCTGCCTTCAGGCACAACATCCGAGATGAATGGCTCGCCCGGCACCTAGGACAGGAAAAGACGAAATCTATGGCAGCCCTCACGACACTCATGACCCGCTTCTCGCAGGCGAAGACAGCTGGCTGGCTTGTAGCAATAACATAACCAAGAACCCTGGTAATTCGGATACCAAGGACAGCAATGGCCGGTCACGTCGCAACAAACACAAGCGCCGCATTAACGGTGACAATACTGAGGATACGACAGTCAACGCCGGATTCAGAGGCTCTAAACCCGGTCAGCGGAAGAAGCCATTCAAAAGAAACCCTCCGGGCCCATGCAATTTAGACTGGATACTCGACCACTCGTGCCAGATACATGGCACCCCTGAACAACCAGCCAACCACACCAACAGGGATTGTTGGGTGTTCAAGCAGGCAGGCAAGTTAAGTGCCGAAACCAGAGACAAGGGGCTGCGTAGAGATGACGAGGAGGAGCCCCAGCCGCCGAACAACAGAGGACAGTAGGGATTCCCCCCGCAAGTGCGGATGGTGAACATGATATACGCAACCCACATCCCCAAAAGGGAGCAGAAGCGTGCTCTCAAGGACGTCTATGCGTTGGAGCCAGTCGCCCCAAAGTTCAACCCATGGTCCTCCTGCCCGATCACTTTTGATCGAAGGGACCACCCCACTAGCATCCGTCACGGCAGATTCGCCGCATTGGTCCTAGACCCAATTATCGACGGATTTCACCTCACCAGAGTCCTAATGGACGGTGGCAGCAGCCTGAACCTGCTTTATCAGGATACAGTGCAAAAAATGGGTATCGATCCCTCAAGGATTAAACCCACAAAGACAACCTTTAAAGGCGTCATACCAGGTGTAGAAGCTAGCCGTACAGGCTCGGTTACACTCGAAGTGGTCTTCGGATCCCTGGATAATTTACGAAGCAAAGAGCTAATTTTCGACATAGTCCCATTCCGCAGTGGCTATCACGCCCTTCTCGGACGAACCGCATTTGCAAAATTCAATGCGGTGCCGCACTATGCATACCTCAAGCTCAAGATGCCAGGACCTCGTGGAGTCATCACGGTAAATGGAAACACCGAACGCTCTCTCCGAACGGAGGAGCACACGGCAGCCCTGGCGGCAGAAGTACAGAGTAGCCTTTCAAGGCAATCCTCCAACCCAGGTGTCAAACGTCCGAACAACGTCAAGCGAGCCCGAAGTAACCTACAACAAATCCGGCTGGCACGTTCCGAGCAAGCATAGCAGTGCGGCCCCAACCCCAGCCCTCGCCAGATGGTGATATCGGTACCACACGTACATAATTACGCCTTAGAGATACCATGGGCATAAGGGGAGGGGCACAACTACGGCACGCCCAGAACGCGGCTCAACCGCACTAAGGGGCTCCCTATTCCGCCGTTTCCCTTTTATACACTTTCAGGTCCCAACTATTCGGAAGGCCTGTCCGGCAACATAGTCACCGAACATACGATGCAACAGCCACGGAGAAAACAAGCCGCATCAAATGTCTAGGTGGTCTCTATAACGAGCTTAATACCTGTTTTACTTACAATCCCGCAGCTTGCCCCTAGAGGGAGACATGTCAAATAAACCCATCTCTTGCTTATCGCACTACTTGTATCGTTCTTCTTTCGCAGCAGCCCTTTTTTAATAAACAATACATAGCTCTTATCTATTATTGTACTGATTTATTTTTCATATATACAAATATGTTCAGTCATGACATTCTGCAACCGTACACTTTGGTACGGCCAATACACCAGGGGCTTAAGCACCCCATAACATGGTGTGAGAAGACCGAACACTCTCATGAGTGCGGCACCCCGAACTTATAGCACTATATGCATCGGCTCCGAATCATGTCTTTGGTCAATAGTTGGGTTTGCCCGGCTCCCATGTTTTGGTACCTTACGTTCCGCAATGTTGGCTAAGGTAGCGCTGGGAGAACTACTGTGATTGTGCCCCAGTTGAGCTGGGTTAACACCTCAGTAGAGAAAGCTAAAACTGACCGTCATGATAGTGCGAGAGACCGGTCGCTGTTCACGAGGTTTTTCGAGTCCTTAAAGACTTATGCCGCTTAGAGCGAGGAACCGGACTTATCCGGCCTAGGCGTGGATAGCGCCCCGAACTCGGTCTTCCGAATACTAGGGGCTTCGCCGAAATTTAAAATTATAGAATTCTATGGCCAAGTGAGAGTGATAAAGCATTATAAGTCCGACGGCCTGGTTCGTTGTGCTGAGCACCTCCCTAGATGGACCCAAGAATGGGAACAAGAGCGCTCAGGTTTATCCCGAACACCCCAGCACTCGTGGCATGGGGGTCGAAGCCGATGACTTGCATCTCTCAGATTTGATAAACGGCCGCACAGAAGGTAATATTTTAAATTAACAAGCGTTGCTTAACGCATATGAACAAAGTTTTCAGCGTACAGGATAAACAGATGCGAGTCTACTAAAAAATTACATCTTTGGAGCATTCATCCGCTATACGGCGAGCACCCTTCAGGACGCCCTTATAATACATCTCGGGCGTGCGATACTCCTTGCCCGACGGTGGCGCGTCCGTCAAAAGCTTCTCAGCGTCCAGCTTGCCCCAGTGCACTTTAGCATGGGCAAGGGCCCGACGGGCACCTTCGATACAAACGGAGCACTTCACGACCTCAATCCATGGACACACGTCCACCAGCCGCCGCACCAGACCGAAGTAGCTCCCAGGCATGGCTTCTCCAGGCCACAGCCGAGCTATGAGGCCCTTCACGGCCTGTTCGACAACCTTGTGGAGCTCGACCAACTGCTTCAGCTGATCGCTCAGGGGCACCGGATGTTCGGCCTCAGCATACTGAGACCAGCTCTTTCCGTCGAGCTCCCCTCTTCGTCTTGATAGTATGCGGCGGCATCAGACACACTACGGGGCAGATCGGCGAATGCTCCTGGAGAGCTCCAGATTCGGGTAAGTAGCAGATTATTCACTTTTATATTCCTGCTTTGCATAAAGAATGCCTTACCCGCCGCTATCTTCTTCATCGCCTCGATCTCCTGGAGGGCCTTCTGGGCTTCGGCCTTAGCATTTTTGGCACTCTCAAGAGCCAGGGCGAGCTCGGACTCTCGAGTCTTCGAGTCATGCTCCAAACTCTCGTGCTTTTCTGCGAGAGCCTGGAGCTCTTGCCGCACCTCCGCCACCCGCGCCTCCTGCTTCTCTCACTCGGTGCGCTCCAGTGCCGCACTATTTTCGGCCTTGGAGACCGCCTCCTTCAGGGTCGCCACCTCGGCTGTGGCCCCTGCAACATTTAAGTTGGTCGTGTCATTATTTGCAACCAAGTATTTCTATATACATTTATATGCGGTATTACATACCCTCCTTGTCCTCGAGCTGCTTCTTGGCATGGCCGAGCTCGTTCTTGGACCGCTCGAGATTCTCCTTCAAGGCATTGACCTCCGCAGTCAGTGTGGCAGAGGTCAGGAGCGCAGCCTGCATTCCCATATTGACATATTTTTATTAGACTCTTGCGTATATCTTTTTAGATCCTCAGCTCGGCTTTTCTTTCCAAACGCTGAACTGAGCATCAGGGGCTACTGTCTATGCGGTAACATTTTTTATATGTTTTTTAACACATACCTCAAAGCCTGTTAACAGGCTTGTACAGGCTTCTGTCAGCCCACTCCTGGCGAACTGAACCTTCTGAATCACCGCACTCATAACAGTGCGGTGTTCCTCGTCGAGGGAGGCGCCGTTAAGCGCCTCCAGCAAATTGTCCGGCGCCTCCGGATGGACATAGGTTGCCGGCGTCGTAGGCTTGCCCTTCTTATGAAGGCGCCGCCTGTCGGACTCTGGAACCATTGATGGTTCCAGAGCAGTGTCCGGCCCGGGGCCGGACTTAGATCCCTCGGGGGCCTTACCCCCTTTTGGCCTGCAGTCCAGGAGGTCACCTTGAGGTGCCTCCAGGACCACCTCCTCCTGGTTTAGTCCCTTTTGGGACTCCACCTCGGCGTCGTTCATAGGAAGAGGGGAGGAGGCCGTCGGAAGTGAAACGCTATTCACATCCGACGAATCCAAGGAGCCGCTCGTCGAATCGTCGAGCTGAGCCTTGGGCAGACTGCATGATCGAATACGGTGTCAGAAAATGCCAAATAATGGAGGGGCGTCGTAAGTTATTCGGATGGCCGGACACTTACGATCTTGCTAGGGGCTTGACCCTGGACGACCATTCCTCCCCACTGCCTTCGGCACCGGAGGCGTAGTCCGGCAAAAGGGTTTTCCCCTTCTTGGACCCTCCGGCCTCCCCAGTTGGGGCGGCCTTTCTTTTCTTTCCTCCCCCCGTTGGAGAGGGAGAGGCTTCTTCTTCTTCCTCCTCCTCCTCACCTTCAGAGGCGGAGGGTGCTTCGGGGTTGTTGGGCGATGAACCCGATGCCCCCAGGCGCCGGGAGCTCTTGCGAGTCTCCGTGGCCTTCTTCTCCGGCACCACGTGAGGTGCCGGAACCAACAGCCTTGTCAATTGGGCGTCCGCTGGGTCTTCTGGTAAGGGAGCCGGGCAGATCATCTGCCCGGACGTCTTCAGCCAGTCCTGTTAAAGGAAAGGGAGTTTAGACCCCACATAGAGTCAGACTATGAAAGATAAAGTTCCCGTAAAGGCTAGAGTAGCTTACCTTGCTGGCCTAGCGCCGCGGGCTGAATCCGCGATCTTCGGTAGCGGATGCGGGTGCCTCAATGCCCTTAAACAGCACCTTCCAGGCATCTTCGTACGAAGTGTCTAAAAGCTTGCTCAAGGTTTGGTGTTGTGCCGAATCAAACTCCCACAATTTGAAGGCCCGTTGTTGGCATGGGAGGATCCGGAGGATGAGCATGACCTGGACTACGTTGATAAGCTTGAGATTCTTGTTCACCAACTTTTTGACGTAGGTTTGAAGTCCGGTCAGCTCCTCCGAATCCCCCCATGTTAAGCCCGTCTCTTTCCAGGAAGTGAGACGTGTGGGGAAGCTAGATCGAAATTCGGGGGCCGCCGCCCATTTGGGATCGCGCGTCTCGGTGATGTAGAACCACCTCGATTGCCATCCCTTTATTGTCTCCACGAAGGAGCCCTCAAGCCATAGGATGTTGGCCATCCGGCCCACCATGGCACACCCGCACTCCGCTTGGCGCCCGCCCACTACCTTCAGCTTGACATTAAAAGTCTTCAGCCATAAGCCGAAGTGGGGCTGGATACAGAGGAAGGCCTCGCACACGACGATAAACGCCGAGATGTTGAGGATGAAGTTTGGGGCCAGATCGTGGGAGTCCAGGCCGTAGTAGAACATGAGCCCCCGGACGAACGGGTGAAGAGGAAAACCCAGTCCGCGGAGGAAATGGGGGAGAAATACAACCCTCTCATGGGGCCTAGGGGTGGGGATGAGTTGCCCCTCATTTGGAAGCCAGTGTGCAATGTCGTCAGACAAGTATCCGGCCTTCCTCGGCTTTTTGATTTGCCCCTCCGTGACGGAGGAGGCCATCCATCTACCTCCCGCTCCGGACATAATTGGAGAAGGTTGAGGTGGGGAGTGCGGGCTTGGGCGTTGGATCTCGAGCGCGCAGGGACGAATAAGCAGAGGAGGAAGAAGGCGTGAATGGAAAGGGTGGATTCTTATCCCCTTATATGGGCGGCCGAAACTACGAGCCCCCACCGGCCTAATAAAACTCGCTTATCTCCCAAGCGCCGCGGTTAATGGCATGGTTGGGTTACCCACGCCCGTATTGATGAGAATCCTGGAATAAGGGGACACGATCTCTGCTTTGACAAGACGTGACAAGGAAACCGCCTCACTAAACGCGCTGAGGTGGAATAGTAAAATGAATAAGAGCCTGGCCGTGGCGTGATGTCACGTTGCGGAATACGTCAGTAGATTAGATTGGTGCAAATATTATTCTCTCTCTACGGTGGCATGTGGAACTTGTTTTGCGGAGCCGGACACTATCCTGGTGTTCAATGTCTTCTATGAAATATTTGCAGGAGGAACCCGCCTTGCAATGCCGAAGACAACTTGCGCGCCGGACTCGTCGTCATTGAAGCCTGGTTCAGGGGCTACTCTGGGAGTCCTGGATCAGGGGGTGTCCGGATGGCCGGACTATGACCTTTGGCCGGACTCCCGGACTATGAAGATACAAGATTGAAGACTCCGCCCCGTGTCCGGATGGGACTTTCCTTGGCGTGGAAGGCAAGCTTGGCGATACGATATGAAGATCTCCTCCCATTGTAACTAACTCTGTGTAACCCTAGCCCTCTCCGATGTCTATATAAACCGGAGAGTTTTAATCCGTAGGACGAACAACAATCATACCATAGGCTAGCTTCTAGGGTTTAGCCTCTCTGATCTCGTGGTAGATCCACTCTTGTACTACCCATACCATCAATATTAATCAAGCAGGAGTAGGGTTTTACCTCCATCGAGAGGGCCCGAACCTGGGTAAAAACATCGTGTCCCTTGTCTCCTGTTACCATCCGCCTAGACGCATAGTTCAGGACCCCCTACCTGAGATCCGCCGGTTTTGACACCGACAGTTCTTGTTTTAACCCAGCGGCTGTCATAACGCCGCAGGTCTTGCTGATAGACCACCGAACGAGTCAACTCCATTTCCCATTTTTCATCTAACCGGTCCAATGCTTCTTGACGTGCTTGTTCTTTGTACGCTTCAACATAATTGGCAACCCGGGGCGAGTCATGGCAAATATCACTTGGGAGTACCGCCTCTGCCCCATAAACCATGAAGAAAGGTGTATAACCCGTAGATCGATTGGGGGTGGTGTTTATGCTCCATAACACAGAAGGTAATTCCTCAACCCAACAACTCGGCGTCCTCTTCAAGGGAACCATAAGCTGGGGCTTGATACCCTTCAAGATTTCCTGATTAGCTCTCTCAGCTTGACCATTAGACTGGGGGTGGGCCACTGATGACACATCAAGCCGGATGTGCTCCCTTTGACAAAAATCCTCCATCTCACCTTTAGAAAGGTTCGTGCCATTATCTGTGATAATGATGTGTGGAAAACCAAAGCGGAAGATGTCACGACCGGTTTTCCAATAAAAATATTTATTGAAAAGCCAATCTTTTAAGTCCAGTATGAGAGAAATCCTCCACACTGGCAGACAAATTCTTGATACAATAAGCCAGTAGCATAAAATATATTACAGGGTCGAACTACGGTTGCTCAACCAAATTATTACAAGTACGCCAATAATCATACATAATGGCGGACGGAACACAGTGGTGTGGAGACATACTACTGACTCAAGGATAGGCTGGTGGTGGGAAAACACAGCGGGGAGAGAAAGACAAGACTCTACGTCTGTCATCTCATCGAACGTCGAGGAGAGGCTCGATGAGTTTATTTGGTAGCGGAAGCGGATATAAAACAGTGGCCAAATCCAGGGTCGCACAAGACTGACTGGGACTCCTCTAAGTGTCGGGCTCGCTATCGAACTCTTCATCCATGAGATCGCCTTCGTCAGCATCTGGCCAAATCAACAAGCCAGTGAGTACTTTGAAAGTACTCGCAAGACAGTTCGGACGTAAGATATAACAAATGCATGCATGGATGCAACATGATTAATTCCTTAATGCACAATAAATAAAACTGGCATAACGGGTAAGTAAAAAGAGAAAACGGCGGTAGTCCGCCTGAAATTCCACAGAACATAAATAAGGACCGATCGGGTGTCTGAAGCGACGCCTCGAAAGGTGAACAAATAAAAATAAGGAAAATGATGCCACAGTCGGGCATCTTAGCGACACCACAAAAAGGGCTTTAAAAGAAATGCCACAGTCGGACGT
>NC_057798.1:503108103-503204785 GCF_018294505.1 Triticum aestivum
GTGGAGTTGATCGATGGGGTGTTCCACCAACTTAGCATGGACAATGCTTTGGTCGCCATTACGGCCGACTACCCCGGTTTAACTCTGGCTTCCCAGGTAACTATGACCGGAGTCCTGACATCATTGTTTATCCATGCTCATTTCTGACCACCGTATACCAACGGTGCTCCGCAGGAGGCGCCTTTAAGGCGGGAAGCCGAACCCGCGGCGGCTGACCAACAAGGGTCAGTTCGGCCCAGCAGGCGGAAGAGGAGTGCGGCGTGAATCGAAATGTCGTCGCAACGGTACGGCGCACCACCATTTTTAAGGAAAAGATTCCTAGGAGGTATATTAACGCTCATGATTTTTCCAGGAGAAAGAGCGCTCGCTGGACAGTGTCCGGAGAGGTTGCCAATCAAGCCCCCGCCAGCCATGCTCCAACGCCTGGTCCGGAGGGGGAGGCGAGCACAAGGCATAAGCTGGATGCTCCTCCAACGGAGGATGCCGACAGGCTGTCTGCCACTAGGTCTGAGGTGGAGAGCGCCATGAATCACAGGCGCCGCCGGACAGTTCTTCGTGACGCGTGTTTCTCCCCGGAGGCACTGAATGCCTTTAATGCGGGAGACGCGCACCTCTGTGCCGCTCAAGATGGTCTAACCAGAGCCACGGAGCAGTATGTGAAAGACATACGGGTGAGGAATTTTAATAGTTATATATGCCAGTAGCCCCCGAGACTTAAAATAGTTAGAATAACTGATTTAAGGATCATTTGTTATGCAGGATCTTACGGAGAAAAATACCCGCTTGTCCCAGGAGCTTCAAGAGTGCAAGGCCCAACTTGAGGCCGCACTAGCCGCCGCGGGGGGGAGCCACAGAGACCCCCTCTGGTAATGCATACTTCGAAAAGATAAGCCTTTTATGAAGTGCGGCGTATGTATAGGTCTGACAAAAATATTGCAGATGGTGCCAGACTAGATCCGGACAAGCAACATCTACTGCGCCAGCTGAAGGCCGGCGAGAAGGTGCTTATGAGGGTGCGGCAGGAGAGGAATAAACTCCAAGATGCCAACACCCAGCTGGGCGAAGAACTAAAAGATGTTTGGGTCCAGCTGTCTGACTCCGTGAAGGAGAATCGGCGGCTTCGTCGCGGCATTTACAGTAAGTGCTTGAGCAAACTATTTTGAAAAGAAGAGTTCGGCGAGGAAGTCGATTGACAGAAATGTGTCTGTAGGTGTGCTCACAGGTCGTCCTGCGGAGGAAATGCCCGGTTCAACGGGTGACCTACTTCCCGAGCTGCTGCAACTGCACGAACGTGTTCGGCAGGCAATGAGCAGCGTCGCCCAGGCCTTATGGCCGTCCGTCTCCCTACCCGAGGGTCTTGGAGGGCTTGCGGAGAAGCTTCAGGGAGCACGGCAGCGCTTCCGTTTGTGGAAGATATCGGCCTGCCGTCAAGGCGCCAGGGAGGCCTGGGCCATGGTGAAGACGCGGTACACGAAGGCTGATCCGAACCACATGGCCGAGGTCGGACCTATGGGGCCTGATGGGAAGGAGATCCCTGTGAGCTTAATGTACGGCCAAGTAGAGTTGGCCGCTAAGTATTCCCAACGGGACTGTAAACTAGACAGCCTGTTAGACGGGATTGAAGAGGAGTACAATCAGTCAAGTTGACGATGTAATTTAAAATGACATGTAAAATGCCTTCTAGCCGGATTGTAGATCGTTTGTCTTTGCGTACCTGTTCGCTTCAACCTCTGGACCCAATAGTCCGGAGTGTGTCCGAATACCCTCATGGTTATGTAAAAACCGGGGCATGCATGGAGACCAGGCGTAGGGGTCATTAGTGCTTTATCAGACAAGTGCCCAACTAGTTATGTTATATTACATGGTTAGTAAGAAACATCTTCCAGGGAGAATAGTTCCGTTAAGGGTTCCTTTCCCTGGGAGGCATGCCCTAAAGTGCAAGTCCGAACTGCGAAAAGAGCAGGAAAAAAAACGTCTGGGGGCAGATAAATAGATAAGTAAGAAATCATCTTTCAAGTCACCGGCCGAATATTCCCTTAAGAACGCTAGCTTTCGGCTTCACCCAGTCTGAGGTACACATCCGGCTGACCCGGCAGTAACAATCGCAGAGGTGCTCCCTTTACCTCCTAGCCGAACAATCGGGAACGTAGGGGTAAGCACAGGAGCCAGGCAACCCAGCTTGGCCAAAACTTAAGTCATATCGATGCATATAATGGTGAATAAAAGGTACATGCGAAAGTGTGACACATGTTTTGGGCATGAAGCCCTTATAAATAAGCTTCTGTTAAAGAAGCCCCTAGGTATCATGAGTGCGAGCCGCACGTCAAGTGTGTGTGCACAATTCGCAAATCAGCCCTCAAAGGCTTTACGAAAAAAGGAGGAAGAGAGAGAAAAACAAAAGACAGCTAAAGTATAAAATGTGGAGGGAGGAAGGAGACGAACTCTGAGTCCGGCGCTAGGCGTAGAATCTTCGGAGACGGACTGCGTTCCATGGGTTTGGCTCGAGTCGGTTGTCTGATGCGTTTCGTAGACGGTATGCTCCGCCGGTCAGGACTTGGTCGATGATGAAGGGACCTTCCCATTTGGGCTTGAGTTTGTCCTTTTTCTTGCCCGGCAGGCGTAGAACTAATTCGCCAACATTGTAAGTTTTGGCCCGTACTTCTCGGCTTTGATATCTTCGAGCATGCTGTTGATAGAATGCTGAACGAGCTTTTGCCACGTTGCGCTCCTCTTCTAAGGCGTCCAAACTGTCCTGCCGATCCAGCTCGGCTTCTCTTTCTTCGTACATGCGCACGCGAGGTGAGTCATGAATTATATCGCAGGGCAAAACTGCCTCTGCGCCGTACACCATAAAAAATGGTGTGAATCCGGTAGTGCGGTTTGGCGTGGTCCGCAGCCCCCAGAGTACGGAGTCGAGCTCCTCCACCCAGTGCGTGTTAGATTCTGTGAGGGAGCGCACTAGCCTGGGTTTGATGCCGCTCATGATTAGACCATTTGCTCGTTCGACTTGACCGTTAGTTTGAGGGTGATAGACTGAAGCGTAGTCGAGCTTGATGCCCATTGTTTTGCACCAGAGTTTAACCTCGTCGGCCGTGAAGTTCGTGTCGTTATCAGTGATGATGCTATGGGGGACACCATAACGGTGTACCACCCCAGATATGAAGTCTATCACAGGTCCGGATTCGGCCGTTTTAACTGGCTTGGCCTCTATCCATTTGGTGAATTTGTCCACCATGACCAATAGGTATTTTTTCTTGTGGGTTCCCCTTTAAGGGGGCCAACCATGTCAAGCCCCCAGACCGCGAACGGCTAGGTGATGGGTATAGTTTTGAGGGCAGTGGGTGGCATGTGGCTTTGATTAGCAAAGAGCTGGCAACCGATGCATCGTTGGACTAAGTCCTGAGCATCTTTCCAGTCCGTCGGCCAATAAAATCCTGTACGGAAGGCCTTGCCTACAAGGGCCTGGGCTGCGGCATGGTGCCCGCCAAGTCGCGTGAATTTCAGCCAGAAGATTTCGCCCTTCCTCTTCGGAGATGCACCTTTGAAGGACTCCGGTTGTGCTTTTCTTATAAAGCTCTCCCTCATGGACCTTGTAGGCCTTAGATCGCCGTACTATGCAGCAGGCCTCGTTCTGGTCTTCGGGGAGTTCCTGCCTAATTAAGTAGGCTAGGAATGGTTCCGTCCACGGGGCAATGATTGCCATTATTTCGTGGGCTAAAGGTGTTATTTCATTGGCTAAGCCACCAATTGTGTCAGAATGTTCGATGTTGGGAGGTGCAGTTGGCTCCGGATTGTTGTTTCCGGACTCCTCTTCCCATAATACGGATGGCTTAAAGAGCCGCTCCAGGAAGATGTTTGGAGGGACGGCGTCGCGTTTTGCGCCGATTCGTGCCAACATGTCGGCCGCCTGGTTATTATCCCGCGCTACATGGTGGAATTCGAGTCCTTCGAACCGAGCTGACATTTTTAGGACGGCGTTACGGTAGGCTTCCATTTTCGGATCCTTGGCGTCAAAGTCTCCATTTACTTGGGATATTGCGAGGTTTGAATCCATGCGGACCTCTAGGCGTTGAATGCCCATGGAGATTGCCATCCAGAGACCGTGTAGAAGGGCCTCGTATTCGGCTGCATTGTTGGAGTCTGTGTACATTATCTGAAGTACGTATTGGACTGTGTCTCCGGTTGGGGACGTCAAGACGACGCCAGCCCCCAAGCCGGCCAACATTTTGGAGCCGTCGAAGTGCATGATCCAATTGGAGTATGCGCCGTACTCTTTAGGGAGTTCGGCTTCGGTCCATTCAGCGATGAAGTTGGCCAAAACTTGTGACTTTATAGCTCGCCGTGGTTTGTAGGTTATGTCGAATGGTAAGAGCTCAATGGCCCATTTTGCAATCCTGCCCGTTGCATCGCGGTTGTTTATGATGTCGTTGAGAGGTACTTCGGAGGCTACTATTATCGAACACTCTTGAAAGTAGTGTCGCAGCTTCCGGGATGCCATGAACACCGCGTACGCTATCTTTTGATAATGTGGATACCGGGACTTGCATGGAGTTAAGACAGTGGATACGTAGTACACTGGTTTTTGGAGAGGGAATCTGTGTCCTTCTGTTTCTCGTTCGACGACGAGCACCGCGCTTACAACCTGATGTGTTGCCGCGATGTATAATAACATTGGTTCGCCCAAGTTGGGCGCGGCCAGGACCGGATTTGTTGCCAATATGGCCTTTATTTCTTCGAGTCCGGCCATGGCAGCATCCGTCCATTTGAAGTGTTCGGTGCGCCGGAGGAGGCGATAGAGGGGCAATACCTTTTCTCCTAAGCGGGAGATGAAGCGGCTTAGAGCCGCCACGCATCCAGTCAATTTCGTATTTGTTTGAGGTCTTTTGGGATATCCAACTGTGACAAAGCTTGGATCTTGGCTGGGTTTGCTTCAATTCCTCTACCGGATACAATGAAGCCCAAGAGCTTTCCGGCTGGTACGCCGAACACGCATTTTTCGGGTTGAGCTTAATATCATATGCTCGGAGGTTGTCAAATGTGAGTCTCAAATCGTCTACTAGATTTTCGACGTGTTTGGTCTTGATGACCACATCATCTACGTATGCCTCCACTGTTTTGCCGATCTGGGTTGCCAGACATGTCTGAATCATGCGCTGATATGTTGCGTCGGCGTTTTTGAGCCCGAAGGGCATTGTGTTGAAGCAGAATGGTCCGTATGGAGTGATGAATGCCGTTGCGGCTTGGTCTGTCTCCACCATCTTGATTTGATGGTAGCTGGAGTATGCCTCGAGGAAGCACAATGAATCGTGCCCTGCGGTAGCATCGATGATTTGATCGATGCGGGGAAGGGGGAAAGGATCCTTTGGACGAGCCTTGTTAAGGTCTTTAAAATCGATACACAGGCGCCAGGATTTGTCCTTTTTTGGTACCATTACCAGGTTTGCTAGCCAGTCCGGATGTTTTATGTCTCTGATGAATCCGGCTTCTAATAGTTTGGCTAGCTCCTCTCCCATTGCCTGTCTTTTGGGTTCGGAAAATCGCCGAAGAGCCTGTTTGACTGGCTTGAATCCTTTTAGGATGTTTAGGCTATGTTCTGCCAACCTGCGTGGGATTCCTGGCATATCTGAAGGGTGCCAGGCGAAAATGTCCCAATTTTCCCGAAGGAATTCTCGTAGTGCGGTGTCTACATCAGGGTTTAATTGTGCCCCAATGGAGGTCGTCTTTGTGGGGTTCATTGGATGGACTTGGAATTTGACTATTTCGTCCGCTGGCTTAAAAGAGGTGGACTTGGATCTCTTATCGAGTATCACATCGTCCCTGTTCACCGTGGAGCGCAGCGCAATGAGTTCCTCTGCCGCTAGGGCTTCGGATAGTGCCTCTAGGGCTAGTGCGGCTGTCTTATTCTCGGCACGGAGTGCTATGTCCGGATCACTGGCAAGAGTGATGATTCCATTAGGCCCGGGCATTTTAAGCTTCATGTACCCGTAATGGGGTATAGCTTGAAAAATTGTGAATGCCTCCCGTCCTAATAAAGCGTGATATCCGCTGCTGAACGGGGCCACTTGGAATGTGATCTCCTCAGACCTGTAATTGTCCGGCGAGCCGAACACCACATCCAGTGTAATTTTTCCTGTGCAGCGTGCTTCCCGACTAGGGATTATTCCTCTAAAGGTTGTGCTGCTTCGCTCAATGCGGCTCCAGTCTATTTCCATTTTTCGAAGGGTTTCTTCGTAGATGAGGTTTAATCCGCTGCCGCCATCTATGAGTACCTTAGTAAGGCGAAAGTCGTCCACTATTGGACTGAGGACCAATGCGGCTGGTGCTCGGGCTGTTCGGAATTTAGGTTCGTCACTGGCATTGAAGGTAATAGCCGTGTCACTCCATGGGTTTATTGTTGCTACTTGGTAGACTTCGGCAAGGCTGCGGAGTGTTCGTTTCCGCATATTATTTGATGCGAAAGTCTCGAAGACTGTTAATACCGTACTTGTATCCTTAGGCTGATGCTCTAGAGCTAGAAGCTCTTCGCCACTTTTGGCCACCTGCCGTAGTATCCAACATGCTCTAAGGCTATGAGTTGGAGTGGCGCCCTCTGTGCTATGGATTTTGCAGGGTCCATTGAGCCATCCCTCCAGTACGGTTCCATGCCCTATAAAGGGTTTTTGCTTTTTGGTATTTAACCCAGGTGCCTGGCGATGATGCACCCTTTTATTTCGGACTGGGGTTGTATTCAGGGCCGGATTATCCCAAAAAATGATTTCGGTTTTCCAGGCGCTTTCCATCTCACAGTACTTTGTACTATGGACGCCAAGTCAGCAAAGCGTGTAATTTCATGACGACTTACGGCGTTGAGGATTCCCTTGTCCGTGCAATTGTTGCAGAAAATTAAGACTGAGCTTTCCTCATGGCAGTCCTTTATCCTGTCCATAACCAGGAGGAATCTGGCCCAGTAATAATGTACTGTTTCATCGGGCTCTTGCCGTATTTGAGATAGATCGCTTGTGTTTGGGTGGGCGAGTGGAATTAAATTCGGAACCCCGCCCAATCTGAGGCTCAAGGGCCAAGGAGTTTCCGGATTCGGAAGCTTGGATTGCTAGATGTTGTCCAACGAATCTGGTCTGCTGCCTGACTTTAGGTTCAGTACTCGACTGACGTTCGTCCCTCCATGGGAATCCGGCAAGGAGGGATCAGGAATCCGGACATAACTGGTCTTTAATATAGAAGAAGAGTCGCCGCGCTGTTCCTCTACCACGGCGACGTGGTGGATAGCCTGGGGAGAGTTGATCTCTCTCAGATCGGTTTTAAGCCCAATCTGATCGTAATCTATAGCGACTCCCAGGGCAGTGATGCGATCCAAGAGCTCGTTTACGGAGGAAAGCTCCATCGGATCTAGCTGCTCAGAGAGTTCCGAGTTGACGTGAAGATCGCTTTTGATGACCCGAGAGGTCATTGTTGGAGCGGCGGTCGAACAGACGGTCATAAGAAAACCACCTAGTCGGATAGTTTGGCCGGTGGCCAAAGCTCCTTTGGCAATGGTACCGTCTTTAAAGACAGGAAGAGGCATCCTTCCTGATTGCGACGGCACAGAGGAACTCTCAATGAAAGCACCAATGTCGGTGTCAAAATCGGCGGATCTCGGGTAGGGGGTCCCGAACTGTGCGTCTAGGCGGATGGTAACAGGAGACAAGGGACACGATGTTTTACCCAGGTTCGGGCCCTCTCGATGGAGGTAAAACCCTACGTCCTGCTTGATTAATATTGATGATATGGGTAGTACAAGAGTAGATCTACCACGAGATCAAGGAGGCTAAACCCTAGAAGCTAGCCTATGGTATGATTGTTGTTCGTCCTACGGACTAAAACCCTCCGGTTTATATAGACACCAGAGGGGCCTAGGGTTACACAGAGTTGGTTACAATGGTAGGAGATCTACATATCCGTATTGCCAAGCTTGCCTTCCACGCCAAGGAAAGTCCCATCCGGACACGGGACGAAGTCTTCAATCTTGTATCTTCATAGTCTTGGAGTCCGGCCGATGATGATAGTTCGGCTATCCGGACACCCCCTAGTCCAGGACTCCCTCAACGACACTCCACTAGACGAGCTCATTCCACTCGGCCATGTAACTCAGTCGGATATGCGAAGACCAATAGTCAGCAGGACGGTTTTGTTGTGGGCAGGCATTATGGCATTGATACTCCACTTTGTAACATAGGAGGTGAGGGGGTGGCGCACTCTATATAAGCCACCCCCACCACTAGACTTGGGGGGCTCTTCTTCCACCTCTCTCTCTTTTCACCATTAGTCTCAGGACTTAGCTCAGGCATGGGGATCCATTCCTCTCTCACACACACACATTGTAATCTCCGGATATATACTCAGATAAAACAAAGCCTCTCCGGAGCACGAGACGTAGGGTTGTTATCTCCATCGCGAGAGGTCCGAACTCGCTAAAATCACCGTGTCACCCATTTGCATCTCGATAGATCATGCTCCATTATCCTACCCTCTCTTATTGTTGGAATCGTTCCCACGACAAATAATGCCCGAGATTAGGGAGTTATGTCTGAGCTCTGCTTCGCTTTTGTTAGTGAAGCACATGAAGATGGACTCACTAGTGACCTCGTGTGAGGGAGATGATTCATATTTGTCATGTGAGCATCCAGAGGCGCCTTCTGAGTCCTTCGGGTCGGAGGTGCATGTGGTTGAGGATATTGATGTGGCTGGTGTGTGTGCTAATGGGAAGGCGTCTGTGGTTTTTTGATGGATGATTCTCAGTTTCTTGTGTTGTCGATGTGGCTTTGATTGTCCGAGTCATCGTTGTTGGTGTTCTTGGTCGGGGTTCTGTTGAGTTGTGCAAGTGTGGTGAGGTACGATTGTTATGTGTTAGGAGCATGTGACGGGTTGTCTGCGTGGTCACGGTGTTTCGTGCTTCTCGAGTAGCCTGTTTCGGGTTGTTTGTATCGGTTTTCACCCGGTTTTTCAAAAATTAACTGGGCAATTCTCTTCTTCTTAATTAATCGATGAGGCAAATATTTTGCCTCCATTTCGAAAAAAATAAATAAAAATAAAGCAAAGCATTGCTTCCTCATTTAGGGCAGTTTTAGACATTGATATGGTGTACAAGGTGATATCATCAAAATTTGCTTAATGACAAATCTAATAATATCAGTTAAGATGGTAAAAAGAATTATGAGTGAACAAATTTTAAGTTGATAAGGAAAAACTAAAAAGGCCATATATTATACGGCTCAGCGGAAACAGAAGCCAAAAATGCAGTCACAGTCAGATTTGATCGAGGCAATATTTAGATAGTGAGATAACATTGTTTATTACTAGTATTAACATCGGAAACGCACATTGGCTTGAGTGCCCGTGACCAGTTCTAGAAGATGTCAGTATAACTTTTAGAAATCCTTTGGGAGAGGGAAGGTATAATATGAGATCTGCCGGTGCAACTAACCCTTGTTCTTGTTTCTTTCTTTTCTCCTTTTTTGAACCAAAGATATATAGCACTATACTAGAAAAGAGACATGCATGATCAGCAACATTTTAAGCAATACTGTTAGTCACACCGAACCTTCTTTAGGTACAAGAAAAGAAAAGCTTAGACGAATGATCTCACAGCCATACAATATTGCCAGCGCCCACCCCAAATGTCAGACAAAAAAATATTTGTTAACTCCGGCTGACCAATAGGAGCCAAGCGATCCTGGATGTTGAAAGGCGAGGCCATGGCCGTGTCACACCAAGGCAAGGCAGATACACATCTTGTTGGCCTTTTCATGTTTAATTATTTTTTATAACACCAAGAAAAGTCCACCCTTCCCTTGGAAAAGGGACAAGAGACGGAGATCATCATTCATCACACCCGGTCGGTCGCACACTGCCATGTGAAGTGCACCGTTTGAGCCTTTGAGGTTTGACCAACAACTAGCCTAGCACAAGCGGAAACCAAAGGCCAGATAAACAAACAAAGGGACGCAGATGAAGCAGCCATCCATGTGCCCCGGGGCCTGGTTTTGTGGTCTGCTCTGCTCCAAAGTCCCCATAGCGTGTGCATGCCAAAGGGAGGGAGGCAGCCCAATCATTCGACTGTCCGATACTGTGTGACTGAGAATTCTTCTCCGTCTCCAGTGAAGGATCTCACACTGACAACGTTGTTTGTTTAAGAAAAGAAGGTCTCCTGCTTCGAGTGGCTGGCCGGGAAGAGACGTGGGTCACGTGATGTGGTACGCCTTGGATCCCCTTGCTTGCTTGTTTGTTTTTAAGAAGCGTGGGCAGCGTAACGTTAAACATGGGAGGTCACATGAGATGCTGTGCTGCTCAAGTTACGTCCGAGTGGAGCAACCCCCGTGTTGTGTGCGTCCGTGCCGGTGCCGGTGCTGGTCTCCCCCGTGTTTCTGGTTCGTGCTCTGCATCTGCTCTGCTGCGTGGTGCCGAACCGAACTCCCTCCCCGAAAGGAGGAGGAATATGTGCGTGGTTTGGCTAACCTACTACTGATGGGGTCATGTTTGGTTGTACTCCAGTTTTGAAGGAACTGCATCTGCATGCATCAGAGAAGGCCGGCCGGCAGTCCGGCACCGACAGACACATGTACGTACGTATACCGGTACACGTTGTTTGATGTGCCGGCCGTTGGAGCCGTACGTACGTAGCAAGTGGTCCGATCCGAGCAACATGTACACCATGTTCAGATCGAGGCGTGCGGCTGCAGCAGCCATGCCCGTGCATGTGGCTCCATAAAGCCCCTCTGCTCCGGTGCGTTGCCACCACCGTCATTAATTGGAATCGGAGGCAGCAACCAATAACTGCCTGCTCTCCCAAGAGGAGGAACAGGAAGAGGGGGCCCGCCGAGACCGGTTCAGTGAAAGGAAGGATCTCCGGACACGGACACGAAACGCAGTGGAGTGTCCCATCCCATGCCATGTTCCCCGGTCACGGCATGGACGGGCACTTTGGAGGACATCGGGACATGTCTCTGCCTCCACCAGGGCTTTTCTCTTGGTTCTTGTGGAGGGCCAATTCTATATGCCGCCCGCAAAGCGTCAGATAGTTGGCGCGACGCCTGCGGGTGCCCACTCCTGGGCCGCGGCCCAAGTTAGCTTCCCCACCGGTTCCATTTTCACCTTTTGTCCGGTTTGCAGTGGTTTTGTTCTATTTTTTTTCTCTGTTTTGGTTCCTTTTCCTTTTTTTTCCTTTTTTTTCTTCTATTTCTTGTGTGTTATACAAAAAATGTTTGTCGTATTTAAGAAAATATTCAACGTACATTACAAAAATGTTTAATGCATATTTAAAAGTGTTTGAAATGAAAACCGATCGAAAAACAGGTTCGCTACAGTGAACCGGATGATACAGTGCAGGTCGCTGCAGGGAGGCCCGCAACAGCGAACCGGGTGCTACAGTGCTAATCTCGCTGTTCGAAAATAAGTGTCGTGGTTTTACCTCAAATTTGGAACAAAACCACGACACTTACTTTCGAACACGATGAGTGAGTACGTTGCTACGGTGCCTTCCCATATGCTACAGTGCAGTTTCTGTTCATGGCGCCAAAAATGGGCCGACCCAGTTGGTTCCCCTCGGTACGCATGCGCCTCAAGTTGACGCCTACAAGGATTCCGAGAGCTCCTCTATAACGCGAGAACTATATCTCCCTTGTAGCGAAATGAACGGATCTCTCACGCAGAGTGTTTTACTCTCCCTTAGTTTTCTGGTTCAGCCCGTTTCAATGTTTTTTCTTATCGTTCGCATGCATTCTCGCCCGCTCGATCTCTACTGCTCGTTCGTTCTCTCATTCGTTAAGTCCAGTTTTTTTTCGCTTTTTTCTTCTTCTTTTTTTCGTTTTCTTTTGTTTCTCTTAGTTTCTTCATGATATTCTTCGGTTTTTTCGTTTCCCTTTGTTTTTCACCAATTTTGTTTGTTTCTTTCACGGTTTTACTAGTTTCTCCTTTTTTTCCTCATTTTTCTTGTTTCTTTCTCGGTTTTTGCTGCTTTTTTGCTTTTCTTTTATTTCTTTGTTCATCGAGGTTTTTTAGAAACGTCAATTAACATGGATCGGAAGGAGTTTTAGTTCAAAATAATTGTTACTCCCTCCTTTCCTAAATAAAATGTTGTGGTTTTAGTTCAAAATTTGAACACATCCACTAAACTTATTTGGAATGGAGGGGGTACGTAGCTGAAGTACCTTCTCAGTTGCTACAATGTCATTTCTCTTCGTGGCATCCAAAATGAGTAGGCCAGGTTGGTTCGCCTCTATGTGAAGAAGGATGCCTTCAGACTTTCTAAGAGCTACTCTACGACACGAGAACTATATCTCGCTTAGCGAGAGGGACATATCTCGTGTCGAGTGCTTTACCCCCCCCCCCCCCCCCCCCCCAAACATCCTTTTTCTGGGCCGACCCAATTCAATGCCTTTTCTCACCGTTTGTAGGCATTCTCGTTCGCTAGATCTCTACTTTTCGCTCGTTTAGTCCGGGTTTTCGCATTTTTCCTTTTGTTTGTTTTTCCTTTATGTTTCTTTCTTTCTTCATTGTTTTCTTTGGATTTTTAGTTTTCCTTTTTTTTCACCAGTTTTCTTCGTTCTTTCACGGTTTTACAACCTTTTTCTTTTTCTTTATTCCTCTTCTTCATTTTTCTTGATTCTTTCTCGGTTATCACTGTTTTTTTGCTTTTCTTTCTTTGTTTCTTTATTCGTTTTCACTGTCTCCTTCTTGGGTTTCACCATTTTTGTTTTTTTGCATTGGTTTTATTCTGTTTTCATTTTCATTTTTGTATTTTTGTTACTCTTTTCAGGGTTCTATTTGGTCCTACGTTTTTCTTTGTTTTATTGTCGGTTTTGCATTGGTCATTTTTTTTCAAAACATATCTATTTATTTTCAGTACACAATATACCTTTTTAGTGTACACGTGAAACATTTTTTATGTATATGTCAAACTTTTTTAAATACACAATGTACATTTTTATGGTAATGTTTTTTTAGGAAAACTGCACAACATTTTCTGAAACATATTTGTTTACATCTACTTTTATCATACACACTTGTAACTTTTTGTATGAATCAAGAACATTTTTTATACATGTTTAACATTTTACAAATCCATTTCTAACTTTTTTTAAACATGTAGTACTTTATATATAATTTTTTCATAAACTTTGACATTTTCTTTATACAGCAGAAACATTTTTATACACAATAACATTTTTCAAATATATGATTACCTTTTTTGAAACTTATAGTTTTTATGTCTACTTTTTCATACACATTGTACATTTTTTATACATCAGGAATATTTTTTATATACATGTTTAGCATTTACCAAGTACATGATTAACATATTTTCATATATACGTTTGGTTGGCTACTTTTTTTTCATACGGATTTTTTTATTTTGTTTTTTCTTTGTTTCATTGTCGATTTTGCATCGGTCACTTTTTTGTTCAACACATATATACTTATTTTCAGTACATAATATCCAATTTTAGTGTACACGTGAAAGATTTTTAGTGTATATACCAAAAAAAAATTAAATACACTGTCGGTGCACAGAATTAGGGGCTCTACTTTATACACCTTTACTTGTGCACGGGCAGTCCGACCCGCGCCTGTTACCAGGGCAGGTGAAAGAAGCCGAAGCCACGAGACGATCAAGGCTGCGCCAAGACAGAAACACAAAGATCAAAAGGGCGAGATGGGCTCCCCCTACAAGGCCCTTGCCGGGGCGGCCTCCGCAGCCCCAGCAAGAGCCTTGCCGGGGCAACCTGCCCGACGCCAACGAAGCATGCCATCCTTGAGCCCAAGGTTTCCAACACCATCGACCACATTGGGACCAAGGCTCGGGAGGCGCCTCCATGGTGGCATGCAGATCTTTGTGAAGATCATTAACACACAACATCAGATGAGGACCAGGAGATGAGACCTCCGGCAACGTCCTTGCCGGGGACGACCGCGGTGCCGCGGCAAGACCCTTGCTGGGGCTCCCGGGAAGACCCTTGCCGAGGACATCAACGAGGCCGCGGCCAGGCCCGCACGCGCCAAGATCGCACCGCCGTTCCCATGCAGCTGCCAGCCCAGCCAGCCAGGCGGGCACCTGCGTGGCGACGCGCGGTCTCGAGGCCAACTCAGCAAGCACCTGCGTGGTGGCATGCAGATCTTCGTGAAGACGCTGCCACCGCACCATCTCAGCAGCCTGCCAGCCTACATGGTGATGCCCGCCTCGCTGGCCTGGACGCGCGTCGAAGTAAGGCGAGGCGGCGATAAAGCAGGGGGACACCTCAGGGGCGCATTTAATGCGTCTTGTCCCGTAATGACAAGGGATAAATATAGCTATTGTACGCTTTGCACCTCCTGTGGGCCACTGTGGTGCCTCCTTCGATTATAAAAGGAGGCCCAGGGCGTACTGGAGAGGGATTCGGCTCTTTGGGCAAGTCACGCTCGATAGCTAGTTCAAGAACAATGATATACACACCAAAGCGGGACTAGGGTATTACGCGATCTCCGCGGCCTGAACCTGGGTAAACGACCTTTGTGCCAGCTCTTAGACCTGCTCTTCTCACAGCCCCGCGCCCGTAGACCACAATAGGGATTCTTGTGATCCCATTGGTATCGTTCCCACCAACATCTTTGGCGCGCCAGGTAGGGGGCGCGGTCGTGAGAATCTGGTTTAGCTGCTAGTCAGCTCTTCGCCGCCATGGCTCCCAAGAGGAAGACGACGACGGCGATCGGTTCATCCGGAGCCGGACTGCCCGTACCGGTGCGGGCCAGTAGAGGGCCGGTCGCGGAAAGAACCCAAGGCGCGACCCGCGAACACCCACATCGCCCTGGCAGTCCAGACCTGGCGAGCGGCGTCGTTCGTGCGCAAGACGACATGCCACACGCCGCAAATTCCAGAGACGGGGTTGCCCCCCCCCCCCCCCCCGCAGGCAGCACGGGGCCCTCTAGGGTCGGCGCCATGCCACTCACCGGCGGCGCGACAACCTCCAAGACGCCTGCACCGGCGCCCATGATGCGCTCTTCCCAGGTCGTGCGCGACGAGCAGCGTCGCCACGCCGGTGACCCCGGGCGCCGACCTGGGAAGAGTCCAGTGCATCCTTCACAAGATGAAGGGGGTCAGCATGCACGCCGAAGTACTGGCAAAAATGGCGTACCGCCGCAGAGCCGTGATAGAGCTCCTCCTAACGTGGTTAGAACTCGAAGCTCGTCACGGTCCATGCAGCTCTCGCCACCACCCACGCCAGCGGAAGCTTTGACGCGCACACGGCTGCTCCTTGACTTTCCTCCCGCTGCGAAGAAGCTCGACTAGTGGAGAGCCACCGTCCGGAGCCTCGTCGGCATCGCCAACAATGATGAACCTCGACTGGCGGGGCCCGTAGGCTGCCGCTTCGTCGAGCCACCGCATGCCAGCGGTGGAAGGGTCGGGGGTGATGCTGCCATGGTGCATTCTTCTCTCCCACGCCAGCTACCGCGGGTGTCGATCCATCGCGATGGCGCTTGTGATAATATCTCCATAGCGTCGTCTGATCCGTGGACCCACCGCGATCAGCGTCAAGTTCTTCGGGAGCGAGCCCTTGAAGACGCTCGAACCACCATCGAGCGCCGGTGTGATGCACGCCACCAATCAGAAAGGCGGGCAGGACCCACTATGGACCACCTGGCACCGGGAGGCTACGATGGCCTACCCTACGAGGTGGGTTGTCCGGCCTTCATCCGTGAGCTGCGGTAGTTCCAGTGGCCCTCCCACCGCACGTTCAAGCCCGGCGTTGGCGAGAAGTACAACGGCAAGACTCACCCGTCAGAGTTCCTCAGCATCTACACCATCGCGATGCAAGCTACTGGAGCCCGCGACGATAAGGTGCTCGCCAATTACTTCCTGTTGGCGCTCAAGCCCAATGTCATGTCATGGTTGATGCACTTGCCGGTGGACTCCATTTCTTCTTGGTCGGATCTGTGTCATGAGTTTGTTGGCACCTTCACTGGAGGCCATCAAGCTCATGGCCAGGCAAGCGATCTGCATATCATTCCCCAGAAGGAAGGAGAAAACCTGCGCAAGTACATCCAAAGGTTAAGCCGAGTGCAGTATAATATCCCAGACGTTCATCCCGCCGCCGTGATTAGTGCATTCCATCAGAATGTGCACAACTGCAAGATGCGTGAGGAGCTAGCGATGAACAAGGTCAAGGATGTGGCCGAACTTTATGTTCTGGCCGATAGGTGCACTCGGGCTGAAGAGGGGAGGAAGTACCCCGGCGAGGACGCCGATGCGGAAACCGACTCCACGGACGCCGCCGCCGCCCCGACGAAGAAGGGCCGGCGCCGTAACATAAAGCGCAAGGGAAAGATTGTGCTTGCTGTCGAGGGATCCGACGACACCGGCACTGCCAAGAAGGCCAAGGCGAGCGACCCCGGCAAGGAAGTTGCCGGGTGTGCCGCCTGCTGGGCCTTGGCGGCTGCCGACAAGCCGGGAAGCTCCGACAAGCAGTATTGCAAGATCCATAGCACTAAGGGCCACGACCTCCAAAACTGCCGACAAGTTGAGTTGCTCGCTGAGAAGCAAAAAGCTAAGTATGAGAGGCGGGACAAGGAGAAGGGCCAGGATGGTGCCGAAGGATCCGTCAAGAAGCGTGGCGCCCAAGGGCGCCGCCGCGGCAGGGATAACCAGCAAGAGAGGCCCGCCCGGGGCCGCGATAAGAAGTAGGAAGACGATGATCACGACGAGGACGACGAGTTTGGCGACCACGAGTTCCAGAAAGCTACAGAGGCCATGTGCGTCGATGGTGGTGCCTCGCTGCACACCTATCACCGCCAACTCAAGCAATGGGCACGTGATATCACGTCAGTGGAGCCATCGCTCGACGCGCGGAAGCCACTGAAGTGGTCCAGCATGCCTATCATCTTTGACTCCGAGGACCACCCTAATTGCACTACTGCGGTCGGGTGTTTGCCGTTGTTGGTTTCACCAACAATCCACAACCTCAAGGTGACGGAGATGCTAGTTGACGGCGGGGCCGGTCTGAACTTGATTTCGCCTGTTGTGGTCAGAAGGCTGCAGATTCCTGATGGAGACCTCGAGGAGACAGACACGTTTCAAGGGATCAACCCAGGAAGAAGCCATCCAAAGGGTAAGGTCACGCTACCCATGACGTTTGGAGGAGAATTGAATCACCGGACGAAGAGGATTGTCTTCGACCTAGCCGAGATCCCCTTGCCCTACAATGAGATCCTCGGCCGCCCGGCACTTGCCAAGTTCATGGCGGCGTCACATTACGCCTACAACACGCTGAATATGCCTGGGCCGATGAACATCATCACCGTCCCCTCTGATAAGAAGGACGGGCTGATCTGCGTTGACCAACTCTACCCGGAAGCAGTCGCGGCAGCTGCTGCCTGATACATCTCCAGCGTATCTATAATTTTTGATTGTTCCATGCTATTATATTACCCCTTTTGGATGTTTATGGGCTTTATTTTACACATTTATATCATTTTTGGGACTAACCTACTAACCGGAGGCCCAGCCCGTATTGTTGTTTTTTTGCCTATTTTAGTATTTCAAAGTAAAGGAATATCAAACGGAGTCCAAACGGAATGAAACCTTCGGGAGCGTGATTTTTGGAACGAACGTGATCCAGAGGACTTGGAGTGCAAGCCAAGAAGCAGCTGAGGCGGCCACGAGATAGGAGGGCGCGCCCCCTGTCTCGTGGGCCCCTCGGGCGGCCACCGACGTACTTCTTCGTCCTATATAAGCGTATGTACCTCGAAAACATCCAAGGAGCCAACGAAACACAATTTCCACCGCCGCAACCTTCTGTATCCGCGAGATCCCATCTTGGAGCCTTCGTCGGCGCTCCGCTGGAGGGGGAATCGGCCACAGAGGGCTTGTACATCAACACCATAGCCCTTCCGATGAGTTGTGAGTAGTTTACCACAGACCTTCGGGTCCATAGTTATTAGCTAGATGGCTTCTTCTCTCTTTTTGGATCTCAATACCATGTTCTCCCCCTCTCTTGTGGAGATCTATTCGATGTAAACTCTTTTTGTGGTGTGTTTGTCGAGATCCGATGAATTGTGGGTTTATGATCAAGTTTATCTATGAGAAATATCTGAATCTCCTCTGAATTCTTTTATGTATCATTGAGTTATCTTTGCAAGTCTCTTCGAATTATCAGTTTGGTTTGGCCTACTAGATTGATCTTTCTTGCCATGGGAGAAGTGCTTAGCTTTGGGTTCAATCTTGCAGTGTCCTTACCCAGTGACATAAAGGGTTGCAAGGCACGTATTGTATTGTTGCCATCGAGGATAAAAAGATGGGGTTTATATCATATTGCATGAGTTTATCCCTCTACATCATGTCATCTTGCTTAATGTGTTACTCTGTTCTTTATGAACTTAATACTCAAGATGTAGGCAGGAGTCGGTCGATGTGTGGAGTAATAGTAGTAGATGCAGGCAGGAGTCGGTCTACTTGTTGCGGATGTGAGGCCTATATACATGATCATGCCTAGATAATCTCATAATTATTCGCTTTTCTATCAATTGCTCAACAGTAATTTGTTCACCCACCGTAATACTTATGCTATCTTGAGAGAAGCCTCTAGTGAAACCTATGGCCCCCAGGTCTACCTTTTATCATATTTGCTTTCAATCTACTTTTATTTGCATCTTTACTTTTTGCATCTATAATATAAAATACCAAAAATATATTTATCTTATCATACTATCTCTATCAGATCTCACTTTCGCAAGTGGTCGTGAAGGGATTGACAACCCCTTTATTGCGTTGGTTGCGAGTTCTTTGTTTGTTTGTGTAGGTGCGTGGGACTTTTGAGGAGCCTCATACTGGATTGATACCTTGGTTCTCAAAAACTGAGGGAAATACTTATGCTACTATTGCTGCATCACCCTTTCCTCTTCAAGGAAAACCAATGCAAGCTCAAGACATAGCACTGCCAAGGCACTTGCTCTTGCCGCCGAAGCCCCGGGAGGGAAGAAGACTGGTGAGACCCCTCGCACCCACTCCAGAAAGCACACCTCTCCAGAGTGTTGTGCTCCCGTCGAGGACGTGCCAGAGAGCTCCACCGGCAAGAGCAAGAAATCCAGAGCTGCACCACCAGAGACCAAAAGGGTGCCCGTCAAGGAGGACGGCACGGGAGGGGCTTTCGCCATAAGCTCCACCCTCGATGGCAAATAGGAAGGCGAGCTCGTCACTTTCCCGCGGACAAATGTCGACGTGTTTGTGTGGCAGGCATCCGACATTCCTGGTGTTCCCAGGGAAGTGATTGAGCACCATCTTGTTGTCTGTCCTCATGAGCGGCCCGTCAAGTAGAAGGTCAGGAAGCAAGCTCTGGAGAGGAAGGAGTTCATCACGGAGGAGATCAGAAAGCTGGAGGCGGCAGGCTTGGTAAGAGGGGTACTCCATCCGACGTTGTTGGCCAATCCGGTGGTAGTGCACAAGGCAAACGGGAAGTGGAGGTTGTGTATTGATTACACAGATATCAATAAAGCTTGTCCAAAAGACCATTTCCTGTTGCCGCGCATTGACCAGATTGTTGACTTCACGGCCAGGTGTGACCTGTTATCATTCCTCGACGCCTACTCAGGGTACCATCAGATTTTCATGAGGAGAGAAGATGAAGAGAAGACAACATTCATCACCCCATGTGGATCAACCTCAAGCTGAACCCTGAGAAGTGTGTCTTCGGTGTCCCATCCGGAAAACTTCTCGGGTTCTTTGTGTCGCTGCGTGGGATTGAGGCGAACCTGGACAAGATTAAGGCCATTGAGCAGATTAAGGCACCTAAGTGGATCAAGGATGTGCGTCGGCTCACTGGCTGCATCGCCGCCATGAGCAGATTCATCTCCAGGTCCGCTGAGCGTGCCCTTCCATGTTTCAAAATCTTGAAAAAAGCAGGCCCAATGGAGTGGACCCCGGAGGCCGAGGCAGCGCTGCGGGTGTTGGGGAACATTGCAGAAAATAAAAAAATTCTATGCATCACCAAGATCAATCTATGGAGTCATCTAGCAACGAGAGAGAGAGAGAGGAGTGCATCTACATACCCTTGTAGATCGCGAGCGGAAGCGTTCAAGAGAACGGGGTTGATGGAGTCGTACTCGTCGTGATCCAAATCACCGATGATCCTAGCGCCGAACGAACGGCACCTCCACGCTGAACACACATACGGTTGGGAGAGACGTCTCCTCCTTCTTGATCCAGCAAGGGGGAAGGAGAGGTTGATGGAGATCCAGCAGCACGACGACGTGGTGGTGGAAGGAGCGGGGATCTCGGCAGGGCTTCGCCAAGCTCAGCAAGAGGGAGAGGTGTTACGGGGAAGAGGGAGGTGCCAGGGGCTTGGGTGCGAAGCCCTCCCTCCCCCCTCTTTATATAGGGGCCCTGGGGGGGCGTCGGCCCCCTAGAGATCCAATCTCAAGGGGGGTGGCGGCCAAGGGGGGAAACTTGCCCCCCAAGTCAGGTGGGGCGCCCCCCACCCCCAGGGTTTACAACCCTAGGCGTAAGGGGGGCATGGGGGGTGCACCAGCCCACCAGGGGCTGGTTCCCTTCCCACTTCAGCTCATGGGGCCCTCCAGGATAGGTGGCCCCACGGGACCCTTCTAGTGGTCCCGGTACAATACCGGTGACCCCCTGAAACTTTCCCGGTGGCCGAAACTGGACTTCCTATATACAAATCTTTACCTCCAGACCATTCTGAAACTCCTCGTGACGTCCGAGATCTCATCCGGGACTCCGAACAACTTTCGGGTTACCGCATACAAATATCTCTACAACCCTAGCGTCACCGAACCTTAAGTGTGTAGACCCTACGGGTTCGGGAGACATGCAGACATGACCGAGACGACTCTCCGGTCAATAACCAACAACGGGATCTGTATACCCATGTTGGCTCCCACATGCTCCTCGATGATCTCATCGGATGAACCACGATGTCGAGGATTCAAGTAATCCCGTATACAATTCCCTTTGTCAATCGGTATGTTACTTGCCCGAGATTCGATCGTCGGTATCTCAATACCTCGTTCAATCTCGTTACCGGCAAGTCACTTTACTCGTACTGTAATGCATGATCCCGTGACCAACCACTTGGTCACATTGAGCTAATTATGATGATGCATTACCGAGTGGGCCCAGAGATACCTCTCCGTCATACGGAGTGACAAATCCCAGTCTCGATCTGTGCCAACCCAACAGACACTTTAGGAGATACATGTAGTGTACCTTTATGGCCACCCAACTACGCTGTGACGTTTGGTACACCCAAAGCACTCCTATGGTATCCGGGAGTTGCACGATCTCATGGTCCAAGGAAATGATACTTGACATTAGAAAAGCTCTAGCAGACAAACTACATGATCTTGTGCTATGCTTAGGATTGGGTCTTGTCCATCACATCATTCTCCCAATGATGTGATCCCGTTATCAATGACATCCAATGTCATGGTCAGGAAACCATAACCATCCATTAATCAACGAGCTAGTTAACTAGAGGCTCACTAGGGACATATTGTGGTCTATGTATTCACACATGTATTACGATTTCCGGATAACACAATTATAGCATGAACAATAGATAATTATCATGAACAAGGAAATATAATAATAACCATTTTATTATTGCCTCTAGGGCATATTTCAAACAGTCTCCCACTTGCACTAGAGTCAATAATCTAGTTACATTGTGATGGATCGAACACCCATAGAGTTCTGGTGTTGATCATGTTTTGCTCGCGGAAGAGGTTTAGTCAACGGATCTGCGACATTCAGATCCGTATGCACTTTGCAAATATCTATGTCCCCATCTTGAACATTTTCACGAATGGAGTTGAAGCGATGCTTGATGTGCTTGGTCTTCTTGTGAAACCTGGGCTCCTTGGCAAGGGCAAGGGATCCAGTGTTGTCACAAAAGAGAGTCATCGGCCCCGACGCATTGGGAATAACTCCTAGGTCGGTAATGAACTCCTTCATCCAGATTGCTTCATGTGCTGCCTCCGAGGCTGCCATGTACTCCGCTTCACATGTAGATCCCGCCACGACGCTTTGCTTGCAACTGCACCAGCTTACTGCCCCACCATTCAAAATATACACGTATCCGGTTTGTGACTTAGAGTCATCCAGATCTGTGTCAAAGCTAGCGTCGACGTAACCCTTTATGACGAGCTCTTCGTCACCTCCATAAACGAGAAACATGTCCTTAGTCCTTTTCAGGTACTTCAGGATATTCTTGACCGCTGTCCAGTGTTCCATGCCGGATTACTTTGGTACCTTCCTACCAAACTTACGGCAAGGTTTACATCAGGTCTGGTACACAGCATGGCATACATAATAGACCCTATAGCCGAGGCATAGGGGATGACACTCATCTTTTCTCTATCTTCTGCCGTGGTCGGGCATTGAGCCGAGCTCAATTTCACACCTTGCAACACAGGCAAGAATCCCTTCTTGGACTGATCCATATTGAACTTCTTCAATATCTTATCAAGGTATGTGCTTTGTGAAAGACCTATGAGGCGTCTCGATCTATCTCTATAGATCTTGATGCCTAATATGTAAGCAGCTTCTCCAAGGTCCTTCATTGAAAAACACTTATTCAAGTAGGCCTTAATGCTGTCCAAAAGTTCTATATAATTTCCCATCAATAGTATGTCATCCACATATAATATGAGAAATGCTATAGAGCTCCCACTCACTTTATTGTAAACGCAGGATTCTCCATAAGTCTGCATAAACCCAAACACTTTGATCATTTCATTAAAGCGAATGTTCCAACTCTGAGATGCTTGCACCAGCCCATAGATGGAGCGCTGGAGCTTGCATACCTTGTTAGCATTCTTAGGATCGACAAAACCTTCCGGCTGCATCATATACAATTCTTCCTTAAGAAAGCCGTTAAGGAATGCCATCTTGACGTCCATTTGCCATATCTCATAATCGTAGAATGCGGCAATTGCTAACATGATTCGGACGGACTTAAGCTTCTCTACGCGTGAGAAGGTTTCATCGTAGTCAACTCCTTGAACTTGTTGATAACCCTTAGTGACAAGTCGAGCTTTATAGATGGTAACATTACCATCCGCGTCCGTCTTCTTCTTAAAGATCCATTTATTTTCTATCGATCGCCGATCATCGGGCAAGTCCGTCAAAGTCCATACTTTGTTTTCATACATGGATCCTATCTCGGATTGCATGGCTTCAAGCCATTTGTTGGAATTTGGGCCCGCCATCGCTTCTTCATAGTTTGAAGGTTCACCATTGTCTAACAACATGATTTCTAGGACAGGGTTGCCATACCATTCTGGTGTGGAACGTGTCCTTGTGGACCTACGAAGTTCAGTAGCAACTTGATCCGAAGTACCTTGATCATCATCATTAACTTCCTCTCTATCCGGTGCAGGCACCACAGAAACATTTTCTTGAGTTGCGCTACTTTTCGGTTCAAGAGGCAATACTTCATCAAGTTCTACTTTCCTCCCACTTACTTCTCTCGAGAGAAACTCTTTCTCCAGAAAGGACCCGTTCTTGGCAACATAGATCTTGCCTTCGGATCTGAGGTAGAAGGTATACCCAATGGTTTTCTTAGGGTATCCTATGAAGACGCATTTTTCCGACTTGGGTTCGAGCTTTTCAGGTTGAAGTTTCTTGACATAAGCATCGCATCCCCAAACTTTTAGAAACAACAGCTTAGGTTTCTTCCCAAACCATAATTCATACGGTGTCGTCTCAACGGATTTAGACGGTGCCCTATTTAAAGTGAATGTAGCTGTCTCTAGAGCGTATCCCCAAAATGATAGCGGTAAATCGGTGAGTGACACCATAGATCGCACCATATCCAATAGAGTGCGATTACGACATTCGGACACACCGTTACGCTGAGGTGTTCCAGGCGGCGTGAGTTGTGAAACGATTCCACATTTCCTTAAGTGCGTACCAAATTCGTGACTTAAATATTCTCCCCCACGATCTGACCGTAAGAACTTTATCTTTCGGTCACGTTGATTCTCTACCTCACTCTGAAATTCCTTGAACTTTTCAAAGGTCTCAGACTTGTGTTTCATCAAGTAGACATACCCATATCTACTTAAGTCGTCAGTGAGAGTGAGAACATAACGATAGCCTCCGCGAGCCTCAACGCTCATTGGACCGCACACATCAGTATGTATGATTTCCAATAAGTTGGTTGCTCGCTCCATTGTTCCGGAGAACGGAGTCTTGGTCATTTTGCCCATGAGGCATGGTTCGCATGTGTCAAATGATTCGTAATCAAGAGACTCCAAAAGTCCATCAGCATGGAGCTTCTTCATGCGTTTGACACCAATGTGACCAAGGCGGCAGTGCCACAAGTATGTGGGACTATCGTTATCAACCTTACATCTTTTGGTATTCACACTATGAATATGTGTAACATCACGTTCGAGATTCATTAAGAATAAACCATTGACCAGCGGGGCATGACCATAAAACATATCTCTCATATAAATAGAACAACCATTATTCTCGGATTTAAATGAGTAGCCATCTCGTATTAAACGAGATCCAGATACAATGTTCATGCTCAAAGCTGGCACTAAATAACAATTATTGAGGTTTAAAACTAATCCCGTAGGTAAATGTAGAGGTAGCGTGCCGACGGCGATCACATCGACCTTGGAACCATTCCCGACGCGCATCGTCACCTCGTCCTTCGCCAGTCTCCGCTTATTCCGCAGCTCCTGTTTTGAGTTACAAATATGAGCAACCGCACCGGTATCAAATACCCAGGAGCTACTACGAGTACTGGTAAGGTACACATCAATTACATGTATATCACATATACCTTTGGTGTTGCCGGCCTTCTTGTCCGCTAAGTACTTGGGGCAGTTCCGCTTCCAGTGTCCGCTTCCCTTGCAATAAAAGCACTCAGTCTCAGGTTTGGGTCCATGCTTTGGCTTCTTCCCGGCAACTGGCTTACCGGGCGCGGCAACTCCCTTGCCGTCCTTCTTGAAGTTCTTCTTACCCTTGCCTTTCTTGAAACTAGTGGTTTTATTGACCATCAACACTTGATGTTCCTTTTTTATCTCCACCTCCAGTAATTTCAGCATTGAATATACCTCAGGAATGGTTTTCACCATCCCCTGCATATTGAAATTCATCACAAAGCTCTTGTAGCTAGGTGGGAGCGACTGGAGGATTCTGTCGACCACCGCGTCATCCGGGAGGTTAACTCCCAGTTGAGATAAGCGGTTGTGCAACCCAGACATTTTGAGTATGTGCTTGCTGACAGAACCATTCTCCTCCATCTTACAACTATAGAACTTGTCGGAGACTTCATATCTCTTGACCCGGGCGTGAGCTTGGAAAACCATTTTCAGCTCTTGGAACATCTCATATGCTCCGTGCTGCTCAAAACGCTTTTGGATCCCCGGTTCTAAGCTGTAAAGCATGCCGCACTGAACCAGGGAGTAATCATCACTACGTGACTGCCAGGCGTTCATAACGTCTTGAGTTGCTGGGAAAATGAGTGCTTCACCTAGCGGTGCATCTAGGACATATGCTTTCTTTGCAGCTATGAGGATGATCCTCAAGTTTCGGACCCAGTTCGTATAGTTGCTGCCATCGTCTTTCAGCTTGGTTTTCTCTAGGAACGCGTTGAAGTTGAGGGCAACATTAGCGTGGGCCATTTGATCTACAATACATATTGCAAAAGTTTTAGACTAAGTTCATGATAATTAAGTTCATCTAATCAAATTATTTAATGAACTCCCACTCAGATAGACATCCCTCTAGTCATCTAAGTGATCCATGATCCGAGTCAACTAGGCCGTGTCCGATCATCACGTGAGACGGACTAGTCATCATCGGTGAACATCTTCATGTTGATCGTATCTTCTATATGACTCATGTTCGACCTTTCGGTCTCTTGTGTTCGGAGGCCATGTCTGTACATGTTAGGCTCGTCAAGTCAACCTAAGTGTTTTTGCATGTGTAAATCTGTCTTACACCCGTTGTATGTGAACTTTAGAATCCATCACACCCGATCATCATGTGATGCTTCGAAACAACGAACTTTCGCCATGGCGCACAGTTAGGGGGAACACTTTCTTGAAATTATTATGAGGGATCATCTTATTTACTACCGTTGTTCTAAGCAAATAAGATGCAAAAACATGATAAACATCACATGCAATCAAATAGTGACATGATATGGCCAATATCATTTTGCTCCTTTTGATCTCCATCTTCGGGGCGCCATGATCATCATCGTCACCGGCATGACACCATGATCTCCATCATCGTGTCTTCATGAAGTTGTCACGCCAATGATTACTTCTACTTCTATGGCTAACGGTTTAGCAATAAAGTAAAGTAATTACATGGCATTATTCAATGACACGCAGGTCATACAATAAATAAAGACAACTCCTATGGCTCCTACTGGTTGTCATACTCATCGACATGCAGGTCGTGATTCCTATTACAAGAACATGATCAATCTCATACATCACATATATTTCATTCATCGCATCCTTTTGGCCATATCACATCACAAGGCATATGATGCAAAAACAAGTTAGACGTCCTCTAATTGTTGTTGCATGTATTTACGTGGCTGCTATAGGTTTCTAGCAAGAACGTTTCTTACCTACACCAAAACCACAATGTGATATGCCAATTTCTATTTACCCTTCATAAGGACCCTTTTCATCGAATCCGATCCGACTAAAGTGGGAGAGACAGACACCCGCTAGCCACCTTATGCAACTAGTGCATGTCAGTCAGTGGAAGCTGTCTCACATAAGCGTACGTGTAAGGTCAGTCCAGGCCGCTTCATCCCATGATGCCGCCGAAACAAGATAAGACTAGTGGTGGCAAGTAAATTGACAAAATCGACGCCCACAACAATCTTGTGTTCTACTCATGCATAGAAACTACGCATAGACCTAGCTCATGATGTCACTGTTGGGGAACGTTGCAGAAAATAAAAAAATTCTACGCATCACCAAGATCAATCTATGGAGTCATCTAGCAACGAGAGAGAGGAGTGCATCTACAAACCCTTGTAGATCGCGAGCGGAAGCATTCAAGAGAACGGGGTTGATGGAGTCGTACTCGTCGTGATCCAAATCACTGATGATCCTAGCACCGAATGGACGGCACCTCTGCGTTCAACACATGTATAGTTTGGAGAGACGTCTCCTCCTTCTTGATACAGCAAGGGGGAAGGAGAGGTTGATGGAGATCCAGCAGCACGACGGCGTGGTGGTGGAAGCGCCAGGGGCTTGTGTGCGCAGCCTTCCCTCCCCCCTCTTTATATAGGGGCCCTGGGGGGGCGCCGGCCCCCTAGAGATCCAATCTCAAGGGGGCGGCGGCCAAGCGGGGAAACTTGCCCCCCAAGTCAGGTGGGGCGCCCCCACCCCCAGGGTTTCCAACCCTAGGCGCAGGGGGAGCCCATGGGGGGTGCACCAGCCCACCAGGGGTTGGTTCCCTTCCCACTTCAGCTCATGGGGCCCTCCGGGATAGGTGGCCCCACCCGGTGGACCCCCGGGACCCTTCCGGTGGTCCCGGTACAATACCGGTGACCCCCTGAAACTTTCCCGGTGGCCGAAATTGGACTTCCTATATACAAATATTTACCTCCAGACCATTCCGGAACTCCTCGTGACGTCCGAGATCTCATCTGGGACTCCGAACAACTTTTGGGTTACCGCATACTAATATCTCTACAACCCTAGCGTCATCGGACTTTAATTGTGTAGACCCTACGGGTTCGGGAGACACGCAGACATGACCGAGACGACTCTCCGGTCAATAACCAACAGCGGGATCTGGATACCCATGTTGGCTCCCACATGATCCTCGATGATCTCATCGGATGAACCACGATGTCGAGGATTCAAGTAATCCCGTATACAATTCCCTTTGTCAATCGGTACGTTACTTGCCCGAGATTCGATCACCGGTATCCCAATACCTCGCTCAATCTTGTTACTGGCAAGTCACTTTACTCGTACTGTAATGCATGATCTCGTGACCAACCACTTGGTCACATTGAGCTCATTATGATGATGCATTACCGAGTGGGCCCAGAGATACCTCTCCGTCATACGGAGTGACAAATCCCAGTCTCGATCTGTGCCAACCCAACAGACACTTTCGGAGATACCTGTAGTGTACCTTTATGGCCACCCAGTTACGTTGTGATGTTTGGTACACCCAAAGCACTCCTACGGTATCCAGGAGTTGCATGATCTCATGGTCTAAGGAAATGATACTTGACATTATAAAAGCTCTAGCAGACGAACTACACGATCTTGTGATATGCTTAGGATTGGGTCTTGTCCATCACACCATTCTCCCAATGATGTGATCCCGTTATCAATGACATCCAATGTCATGGGTCAGGAAACCGTAACCATCCATTGATCAACGAGCTAGTTAACTAGAGGCTCACTAGGGGCATATTATGGTCTATGTATTCAGACATGTATTATGATTTCCGGATAACACAATTATAGCATGAACAATATACAATTATCATGAACAAGGAAATATAATAATAACCATTTTATTATTGCCTCTAGGGCATATTTCCAACAGTGGGATTTAAAGAAATACATCTCCTCCACGCCAATACTGGTTGCGCCTAAGCCACAAGAACCGCTGCTGCTGTATCTAGCGGTGACGAATCAAGTGGTTAGTGCCGCGCTGGTGGCACAAAGGGAGGTCGACGAAGGGGCAGCGGCAACGGCATAGTTGATGGATGGCGAGCCAGAACTCCCCCCAGCAGGGCCAGGTCCCGGCAAGGTCTGGCACCAGCGCGGCAGGGCCCACGCAACCAGGTGAAGTGGTGTAGAAGAAGAAGATGATGTAGCACCCGATTTACTTCGTCAGCTCCCTCTTGCAGGGGGCTAGGTCAAGGTATTCCAGTGTGCAGAAATTGCTCTTCGGCCTCCTTATGGCCTCGAGTAAGCTGCATCGTTACTTCCAAGCGCACGAGATCACCGTCGTCACCCGCCTCCCGTTGCAACGGATACTGCATAACCCAGATGCAATGGGAAGGATTGTGGAATGGGCCTTGGAGCTGTCGAGTTTTGGTTTGAAGTTCGAAAGCACCTCGACGATTCAGAGCAGAGTCTTGGCGGAGTTCATTGCCAAATGGACCTCGATGCCCGACGAAGCAATCCAGGAGACCACACTCCCCGGCAAGGAAACAAGTCACAACTGGATTATGTACTTTGATGGGGCTTTTTCGCTACAAGGCGCCGGTGCTGGTGTGCTGCTCGTCGCACCCACCGGAGAGCACCTCAAGTACGTGATCCAGATGCACTTTCCTAGTGAGATGTCAACGAACAACACTGCTGAATACAAGGGATTGCTTGCCGGTCTCAGGATCGTGGCAGACCTCGAGGTCAAGAAGCTCATCGTCAGGGGCGATTCATAGCTTGTCGTTAGGCAGGTCAACAAGGATTATCAAACCCCGTTGATGAAAGCCTACGTGGATGAAGTGAGGAAACTGGAGGAGCGCTTTGACGGTATACATGCAGAGTATGTCACTCAAGTGGAGAACAACATCGCCGACTACCTGTCGAAGCGCACTGCCCTCAAGCTACCTGTGGAACCAGGTACTTTTGTGCTTCGGTTAACTCAACCATCCGTTGAACCATCAACAGAGCAGAACAAGCGGAGGAAATCAGGCCCCGACAAGTACTTCCCCACCGAGCTCCCTGGAGCCGCTGGCGAAGATGTTGCCGTGGACGCCAAGCCTGCCATGGGACAACCGACTCCGGCGGGGCGCCAAGCCCTAGCCGTAGAAGCAACCGTTCCCACGGCAGAGGAAATGCCTTTGGTCCTTGTCGTCAAGCCTCAGGCTTCAGCATGGGCACAGCATACCGTTCAATTCCTACAAACATGGGAGCTTCCTAAGGAGCAGGAAGAAGCGGAGAAACTAGTCCGTCGGTCTACCCTGTACTAGTTCGTCGACAATGTTCTGTACAGAAAAAGACCAAACGGAGTGAAATTGAAGTGCATTCCCCGGGAGGAAGGACTGGAGCTGTTGGCGGAGATACATGGAGGCATATGTGGCTCCCACATAGGGTCGAGGGCCCTTGCCGGCAAGGCTTTCCGGCAAGGTTTCTTCTGGTCGACTACCCTCCAGGATGTGACGGCACTAGTAACCAAGTGTGAAGCGTGCCAGTTCCATTCAAAGAAGCTTCATCAGCCAGCTCAAGCCCTTCAAACAATCCCTCTCTCCTGGCCATTCTCGGTCTGGGGGCTCGACATACTGGGCCCCTTCCCCCGTGCCATCGGGGGCTTTGAGTACTTGTATGTTGCAATCGACAAGTTCACAGAGTGGCCGGAGGTGGAAGCGGTGAGGAAGGTGATGACGCAGTCAGCCGTCAAATTCTCCAAGGGGCTAGTTTGCCACTTTGGTGTGCCGAACAGAGTCATCACCAACAATGGCACGCAGTTCACAGGCCACACCTTCATGCAATACATTGAAGACCTCGGCAGCAAGGTCTGTTTCGCTTCTGTGGCTCACCCACGGAGCAACGGCCAAGCGGAGAGGGAAAATGCTGAAGTGTTGCGTGGCCTGAGGACAAAGACTTTTGATAGGCTGCACAAGAGTGGGAGACGTTGGATTGATGAGTTGCCGGCGGTTTTTGGTCGATCAGAACAATGCCAAATCGAGCCACCGTCCAGACGCCCTTTGCCCTGGTATACGGGGCAGAAGCAGTTCTCCCCATGGAACTCATATACGGGTCACCCCGAGTGCTCGCTTATGATGAGCTTGAGCAAGAGCAATTGAGGCAAGATGATGTGACGCTCCTCGAGGAAGATCGTCTTCGGGTGGCTGTGAGATCAGCACGCTACCAACAAGCCTTGCGCCGCTACCATAGCCGCAAGGTTCATGCCCGAAGCTTTGAGGAAGGCGACCTTGTTCTTCGGTGCGTTCAGTCGGCCAAGAATTCCAACAAGTTGACACCGAAGTGGGAAGGCCCTTATCGGGTAATACGACTCGCCAGGCCCGGCGCAGTCCGCCTGGAGACCGAAGATGCCATTCCAGTGAGCAACTCCTGGAACATTGAGCATATTCGTAAGTTTTACCCATAAGGCGCGGCTACCGGGCCACCCGCCAAGCCACCTTTTATACAAGCCTTGTAGGCAAGGCATGTAACCCTCTGTACAAAGCCAGGCACAGACCCTGAGCATAAATAAACGAAGCATTGGCGCCCTAAGTCATAGCATGCATGCTAGGTTGGGTCTCTCCCTCGATTAGGGTTGATAGTTCTTAGCGGCGACTAACCCCTAGCTTAGAGGTCGAGTCTGTGTCTCTCTGTTCCTTTCCATCCTCTTTGGTTCGCAGGGCACACGAATGTTTCTGCCGAGCTATGTGGAAGAAAGAGAACGAGCCGGCGCTCCGGCCCGGGCAAGCCAAGGTTGCCGGGGGCTGAAGACACAAGGGTCCACCCACGGCAAGCCAAGGTTGCTGGGGGCTGCAAATTCAGATAAGTCTCTTATCCCTTGTTATGCATTTCCATATAGGATTGGGACGTGTGAAACCCTGTTTTATTCCAAGGTTGCCATGCTCCCTTTTTCCTGCTATCCGAGAACCTTTTCTTGGTTTAGAATTTGGTTGTAGCCGCGGCGGCAAGGAAGCAAGTGTGGCACCTAATCCTACTTCGGCCCTGCCTCCGCCAAGAGCGTGAGTGTGGTCGAGTGAAGTAAGGGAGCGGCAAGGCCCGTTGCCGGGTGACGATGTTTATGTTGGAAATAACAAGGATTCGTTCCTTGGTATGGGCTTCGCTCACACAAAAAGGACACGACAAGCACCCTTTTTCATTAATACGCCCCATACAGGTACAGTTTGTACGGAATTTAAACATGAGCAAGGGGATTACAAGTTTTAAATCTAACTAAGGCCCGTAGGCTTACAAACTGAAAAGAGATAAGGTTCCCATAATCCCTTTCTTGGCCCTCTCCCCAGGAAACGGAACAAGAAGGCAAGAGGGCAGAAGGAGCGCCTAGATGAGGTACGAGCAGTAGAAGGCGCCAAGAGAACATGTTGGCGGCCGCCGAAGGGAGGGCTGGTGATGATGGTGTCGGGAGAAGACCTGGAAGATGAGGCAGCGGACCGTCAATACGCTATGAAGGCGTCGGTGCCAACGTACTCCGACTTGACAGCCCGCCACCCGCCTTCTTCGCCTTCTTCGGCCTTCCCACGCCAGCCGCCCAAGGAGCGACCCCGAGAAGTTCAAGGAGCCGGCCCCAGAGGGAGAAGGGGCCCGGTGCAGATGTTGCTGTTGCCGGTGCCGCCTGGGACGGCGGGTCCGACGCCTAGTCGGACCCGTCATCCTCTCGCCTTCTACCCTCGTCGTTGCTGCTGCTGTCCTCCTCGTCACTCTCGCTCGAGGAAGAGTCTTCGTCATCAGAGGAGCTGTCCATGCAGCACTTTAGGCGAGTCCTGAAGTTTCCAAATACCTTGATGGAGAGGAGGCCGTTCTCCATTAGTTTGAAATAAAGAACGAGCCCCGCTGTCAGGCTGTGGATGCAAGCGAAAGTCTTCCAGCCGCGACGGAGATACATGACATGAGGGGCTGGGAAATCAACGCCAGCCCATGTGCTGCTATTCCCGCAGCCCCTCATATGCAGTCTTAGAGCCCGCGATGGGTCAAGCTCCATCTCCTGAGAAAATAGAGTAGGAAGACGGAGATGACGATGCGCCGGTCGGTGCAGCATGATGAAGAATTCACGAGGCTGGTCCCCGACGTGGCCCTCCATTGGGGGAGAGGCTGCCGGTGGAGGCGAGGCTGATGCGCCGCCCCGTCCTTCTCTTCCTCAAGCGCCATGACGACCTCGACCTTGCCCCCTCCCCCTTTCCCCTCGTGTCCGCCTCTGCCGCCGCGAACTCTTGGGAAGGAGGGACGTGTTGTCGAGCAGAGACCCTCACCGCCATCGACGAAGCATCAACACACCCTCTCGCCATACACAGAAGGTAGGAAAGAATCCAAGAGGGGAGGAAGCCAATGGCGAAGGATTGAAGGGTGCCGTCCCTCCCTTTCCCCTCCTTATAAAGGGGCGGGCTCGGGGCCCGGCTGCCCCTCCCAGCCAATCCAGCTCATTAAGATGACAGCAGGCGAGGCCGTCGACCGCCCTTCCCGCCCAACTGAAGGCGCGTGGGTATCAACCCACACGCGCGTGCGTCTTCCCGTATTCCACGCGCCTGCCACCCGCTCCGCGCCGTGCATGCGGTGTACATGGAGCGAGGGGGCATAGTGGGAGACGTGGACGGTGGTTTCAAGGTGAAGAAAGTAAATGAGCAGCGGCCCTCCGATCTGATAGGGACACGCAAGCCGCCTCTTTACCACTCACCACAAGATGAAGCAAGCATGCTTCGGTCACCCCACGCACGATCCCCACGTCACGCATTCAACACGGGTCGTGGGAAGCGCAGCGGACGGAGGGGTTACCGCGGTAAAAATTGGCCCCGCCTGCCCGTGCATCATTCTGGGCCTAGCCCAACAACGCGCCGTGCTTATGTGTGGCCCAGGCACGGGGGCTCCTGTCGGTGCATAGAAGTAGGGGCTCTACTTTGTACCCCTTTACCTGTGCACGGGCATTCAGAGCCATGCCTGTAGCCACACTTAGCAGGGCAGGTGAAGGAAGCCGAAGCCACGAGACGATCAGGGCAGCGCCAAGACAGAAATACAAAGAGCAAAAGGGCGAGATGGACTCCCCCGGCAAGGCCCTTGCCGGGGCAACCTGCCCGACGCAAACAAAGCACGCCACCCTTGAGCCCAAGGTTTCCAACACCATGGACCACATTGGGATCAAGGCTCAGGAGGCGCCTCCATGGTGGCATGCAGATCTTTGTGAAGATCATTAACACACAACATCGGATGAGGACCAGGAGACGAGACCTCCGGCAACGTCCTTGCCGGGGACGACTGCGGTGCCGCGGCAAGACCTTTGCTAGGGCTCCCAGCAAGACCCTTGTCGAGGACATCAACGAGGCCGCGGCCAGGCCGACGCGCGTCAAGACCCCACCGCCATTCCCGTGCAGCTGCCAGCCTAACCAGCCAGGCGGGCACCTGCATGGCGACGCGCGGTCCGAGGCCAACTCAGCAAGCACCTGCGTGGTGGCACGGAGATCTTCATGAAGATGCTGCCACCGCGCCACCTCAGCAGCCTGCCAGCCTACATGGCGCTGCCCGCCTCGCTGGCCTGGATGCGCGTCGAAGTAAGGCAAGGCGGCGATAAAGCAGGGGGACACCTCAGGGGCGCATTTAATGCGTCTTGTCCCGTAATGACAAGGGATAAACATAGCTATTGTACCCTTTACACCTTCTGTGTGCCACTGTGGCGCCTCCTTAGACTATAAAAGGAGGCCCAGGGCGTACTGGAGAGGGATTCGGCTCTTTGGGCAAGTCGCACTCGATAGCTAGTTCAAGAACACTGATATACACACCAAAGTAGGACTAGGGTATTACGCGATCTCCGCGGCTCGAACCTGGGTAAACGACCTTTGTGCTGGCTCTTAGACCTGCTCTTCTCACAGCCCCGCGCCCGTCGACCACAGTAGGGATTCTTGTGATCCCATAGGTGTCGTTCCCACCGACATCTTTGGCGCGCCAGGTAGGGGACGCGGTCATTAGAATCCGGTTTAGCAGCTAGTCTAGGAGCTCTTCGTCGCCATGGCTCCCAAGAGGAAGACGACGACGGCGATCGGTTCATCCGGAGCCGGACTGCCCGTACCGGTGCGGGCCAGTAGCGGGCCGGTCGCGGAAAGAACCCGAGGCACGACCAGCGAACACCCTCATCGCCCTGGCAGTCCAGACCCGGTGAGCGGCGTAGTTCGTGCGCAAGACGATGGGCCACACGCCGCAAATTCCAGAGACAAAGTTGGGTCCCCCGCAGGCGGTGCGGGGCCCTCCAGGGTCGGCGCCATGCCACTCACTGGCGGCGCGACAACCTCCAAGACGCCTGCGCCGGCGCCCATGATGCGCTCTTCCCAGGTCGTGCGCGACGAGTAGCGTCGCCACGCTGATGACCCCGGGCACCGACCTGGGAAGAGTCCAGTGCATCCTTCACAGGACGTAGGGGGTCAGCATGCACGCCGAAGTACTGGCAAAAATGGCGTACCGCCGCGGAGCCGTGATAGAGCTCCTCCTAACGTGGTTAGGAGTTGAAGCGCGTCATGGTCCACGCAGCTCTCGCCACCACCCACGCCAGCGGAAGCTTCGGCGCGCACACGGCTGCTCCTTGACTTTCCTCCTGCTGCGAAGAAGCTCGACAAGTGGAGAGCCACCGTCCGGAGCCTCGTCGGCATCGCCAACAACAATGAACCACGACCGACGGGGCCCGTAGGCCGCCGCTCCGTCGAGCCACCACATGCTAGCGGTGGAAGGGCTGGGGGTGATGCTGCCATGGTGCATTCTCCTCCCCCACGTCAGCTACCGCGGGTGTCGATCCGTCGCGATAACACTTGTGATAATATCTCCATAGCGTCGTCCGATCCGCGGACCCACCGCGATCAGCGTCAAGTTCTTCGGGAGCGAGCCCTTGAAGACGCTCAAACCACCATCGAGCGCCGGCGTGATGCACGCCACCAATCAGACAGGCGGGCAGGACCCACTATGGAGCACCTGGCACCGGGAGGCTACGATGGCCTACCCTATGAGGTGGGTTGTCCGGCCTTCATCCGTGAGCTGCGGCAGTTCTAGTGGCCCTCCCACCGCACGTTCAAGCCCGACGTTGGCGAGAAGTACAACGGCAAGACTCACCCATCAGAGTTCCTCAGCATCTACACCATCGCGATGCAAGCTGCTGGAGCCCGCGACGATAAGGTGCTCGCCAATTACTTCCCGTTGGCGCTCAAGCCCAATGTCATGTCATGGTTGATGCACTTGCCGGTGGACTCCATTTCTTCTTGGTCGGATCTGTGTCATGAGTTTGTTGGCGCCTTCACTGGAGGCCATCAAGCTCATGGCCAGGCAAGCGATCTGCATATCATTCTCCAGAAGGAAAGAGAAAACTTGTGCAAGTACATCCAAAGGTTCAACCAAGTGCAGTACAACATCCCAGACGTTCATCCTGCCGCCGTGATTAGTGCATTCCATCAGAATGCGCGCAACCGCAAGATGCGTGAGGAGCTGGCGATGAACAAGGTCAAGGATGTGGCCGAACTTTATGTTCTGGCCGATAGGTGCACTCGGGCTGAAGAGGGGAGGAAGTACTCCGGCGAGGACGCCGGTGCGGAAACCGACTCCACGGATGACGATGCCGCTGCACCGGGGAAGAAGGGTCGGCGCCGTAACAGAAAGCACAAGGGCAAGACTGTGCTTGCCGTCGAGGGATCCGACGACACCGGCACTGCCAAGAAGGCCAAGGCGAGCGACCGCGGCAAGGAAGTTGCCGGGTGTGCCGCCTGCCGGGCTTTGGCGGCTGCTGACAAGCCGGGAAGCTCCGACAAGCAGTATTGTAAGATCCACCACACCAAGGGCCACGACCTCCAAAACTGCCGACAAGTTGAGCTGCTCGCTGAGAAGCAAAAAGCTGAGTATGAGAGGCGGGACAAGGAGAAGGGCCAGGACGGTAATATTTTAAAAAAAACTGCACAAACATTTGTTAAATGCATGATTAACTTTTTATTTTGAAACATGTGTTTTTGTCTACTTTTATCATACACACTTGTACACTTTTTGTATACATCCCAAACATTTTCTTATACATGTTTAACATTTCAGAAATTCATTTCTAACTTTTAAAAACATCTAATCTTTTATGTCTAATTTGTTTGCAAACGTTGTACATTTTTTTATACAGCAGGAACATTTCTTATACACAATTACTTTTAAAAAAAATACGATTGCCATTTTTGGAACTTGTTTTTTTTATGCCTACTTTTCATACACATTGTACATTTTTTAGAGATCAGCCATATTTTGTATATACAAGTTTACATTTATCAAGTACATGATCCACATATTTTCATATATACGTTTTGATGCCTACTTTTTCTGCACATACATTTGTACATTTTCTGTAAACATCACAAACATATTTGTATACACACTTAACATTTTTTAAATACATGATTAACTTTTTCAATTTTGTATGTAATGTGATTTTTATAATAGATATATTTAATACATTTTGAAATATAAACAAAAGTAAAAAAAATGTCAAAAAAGGAAGAGAAAAAAGCTCTAAAAGCCTATGGTCCGTGCTGTGCTGGCCCATTATGGGCGGCTGCATATATAGAAAATGTCAAAAATGTTCAGTGTGGGTTACATATATAAAAGTTCAGTGCATATATGAAAGTCCAATTATGTTATGAAATGTTCGTTTATATTATAAAAAATTTGTTGTATGATTCAAAACAAATCATCATATACGAAAAAAGTTAAAAAGCATATAAAAATGTTCATCTTATATTACAAAAACGTTCACTGTACATTGGCGAAAAATTCATGGTACATTGTGAAAAGTTTAAAATTAACGAAATCTAAAAGGAAAACAGAAGAAAACCATAATCTGAAAAAAAATCTCTACTACCTAAAAAGAACGTATAGTTCCTATTTCACCTTTCTTTCCACCACCCCTTCGTCCAACCTTCCATTTATATGACAATCAATCACCTTAATTTACTTACCTTCTAAACCAATTCCACTTTAATTTACTGACCAAACATCTAATCAAAATAAGGTAATTCATGATCAGAATTCGATAAACATTTATTTACACGGTCGCATTATTATTGACAGGTAAATCACAAGCTAACGTACTAGAATATTTATATCGCAGTACAACACACGGGCATTGTTCTAGTAAAAAGAAAAGTTAAAAATAAAAACAAAAAAGATGAAAAGGGAAATAGAAACCAAAAAATGCACATAGAAAAGAAAACGAAAATTAAAAAAACATGCACGCATTAAAGTTACAACCGAACTGCCAAGAAAACGGTTTATTGCGCAGCCCACCAGACCAAGCATAGCATGTGGTACGTTTCTCTATCGGCCCAATATTCCTGATTTTTGAAACATCTAGAAGGTTCTTCCAAAAAACTCAAAGGTTCTTATCCATGAACCACTAGAAAATGTGCCCGTGTGTTGTAATGGAAGGGAAAAGAGAGCCCATGCATTGCAATGGAGCATATATAATCTAGTTTTTATGGATACAACACATGTGTCGACACTGCATGTCTAATGCAGGAGGTTGGCACGGTGTTGCAAAGCAAGGGGTGTTTGGCCGATGTGTTTGTTCTCCTCATTCACGCGTGGTTAGAGTGCGTGTAGGGAGAACATGAGTGAGAACGAACGGTTAAGTGAGCAATCAAACGACTCAGAGGGTGACCCATCAGTGTCATCTATCAACCGAACCACCTTCATCCCTTAGACTCCTAAAATCTCACAAAATAGGCGGAGGGACAAACGAATAAATGTAGAAAGATAGACAATGATAAAGAGGATTTTCATCATATTAAATCCTATGGTTGAAACAATCAATATAAAAAAAAAGTGGAATCCTGATCCTTCAAAATTCATATAAAAATTGTTCGTAAACATGATAATATTTGAAATCACGTCATTCTAAAATCTGAAGCAGCCAGTAATATGGTAAGTATCTGAAAGGTTGAACCATTTGAAGTCACGTGATTAGATTATGTGCCACCTCTTGTCCCTTTATTTTTCTTATTATTTATTTTCTAGCAACCGGGCAGGCAAAACAGGTTAGCTCCATCTAGGGCATGTTTGGTTGCCTGCATGAGGCCCGCCCTGACTCGTGCGGGACGCAAACGTGTCGATTGGTTGCCTGTTTTTACTGTTTAGCCCGCATGGCACGAACCTTAAAGCACTCCTAGGCCTGGCTCCTTGGGAACGCTCGAATCGGGTCTTCTCCCAGTACACTGCGGGACGACGGTCATTAGGAGCCCAGTAGTTCTTGTACTTGGACCACTTCTTCCTATGTTTACCGTCGTCGGAGACATCTTGATTCATGGCCCAGCGAATGATGTCGACTGCCATCGCACCCTTCGCTGGGTCAGGAATCAACGTCTTCAACTCTTGTGCAGTGGCCCTCATGAGCACTGCATCAGATTCCTTCTGCATGTCAGGCATGGAGCCGAAGTTCGAGCACACCTCCATGGTGTTCTCAAACTTGATGCGGTTACTAGCCGACCACCCGAGGAAGAAAGCCCTCCAGCCAATACCCTAAGGGAAGGGGTTGGCGTTGGAGCTGGAGCTGGAGCTTATGGCGATGGAGAGGAGGAAGGTTGATAGTGAGAGAAGAGGGGGTGGGTAAGTAGTGGTGGGAAGAGTGAGTAAATATAGGCGCGATGGAGAGGAGGAAGAGTGACAGTCATGCAAGTTTTAACTACATGCTCTTCACTAAGCCATGGACTATGTGTTGTGCCTGACTCCATGAATTGTTTGCATATCAAGGAGAGCAATGAGATGGGCACGGAGGTGCTCCCGGCCGTTGACAACAAGGGCAAGCAGCCGGTTCATCCAATGCCTGAGGTTGTGCTATCGTACACCGCCGAGGTAGAACCGAAGACGCCAACGGTTGGCGATAGCGAGCGCATGGAGGAGCCCCCCAGCAGCAAGCGCCGCAAGTACGACCACTACCATGAGGAGGGTGGCCCAACTCACTTCTGCAAGGTCATCCTTGCACCGAAGCTTGAGTGCATCCCCATGCCCCTGGACTTCACCAAGCACTTCGTCACGGTGCCGACGGAGTTCAAGCTGAGGAACAACACCGGCTGCTCCTGGAGGGTGACGGTGAAGCTGATGAATGGCAGGGTAACCCTGGATCAAGGTTGGTCCACCTATGACGTCGTTCATGAGATCAAGATCGGCTACATGGTGACGTTCAAACTCCTCACTCCTGACACCCTCAAGGTCATCCTCTTCGACAACGATGGCATTGAGGTGGTCAACAAGTGTGGGAAGCACGACGAAGCCTTCGCCGCCAAGGACTAGGGCCGGGGCACCTCCTTCCTAAGTACTATCAAGTCTGCTTTATGGTTTATGCATTGAACTGTTTGAACTATCGTTATGATGTGTGGTATTATGTTATCTGAACTATGTTGTTAACTAGTTGATGCTCTGTTTATGCTCTGCTCTGCTTATGATGTGTGGTACATGGTTGTGCCGAAGTGTGCTGGTAACCTCACCAACTAGCCAAAGAGGTTACCATACACCAAGCGTTGCATACAACCAAATACCATGCCTTGAGTTTGTCCATTAACATGCAGGCAACAAAACACTAGACAGTGTGGTTCTGCCCATGCAAGCAAGAGGGCATGCAACCAAACAACTTGCAGATGATGCATTTGAGGCTACATTTGCATAGCCAGGCTGAGTTGAGAAGGCTATGCAATGCAGCTACTGTAGACTACGGCAACCAAACACGCCCCTGTATGATGCACCTTGCGGACAAATTGTATCTCCATCACCCCTTATTATATGTAACCAACCCAACATTAACACAAGCATCAGTTTTGTTGGTACAGTCATATAGGTTCAAATTGGGAGCTCCTACTCGACGCCCGTGGGCGTCAAATTGAGGAGCTTTTGGTGAAGGCACGTGCGAAATGGGCCAACCCATTCTTTGGCGAGTCGCTTTTCTTATTTTGGTCGATTTTATTCCCATTTTATTAAGTATGATTATTTTTAAAAACATGGAAAATACTTGAAAGTGAACAAATTTCGAAGATTTGAACAAATTTTTTTCGATGAACATCTTTTTAGAATTGTGAACAAATATCAAATTATAAGAATTGTGAATTTAATTAAAGGATAAAAGTGTTTTTTAAATAAATTTAATAATTTTTTAAAAAGCATGAACATTATTTTTTATATTGATTTTTTATATGTGAACACATATTTAAAACGTGCACAATTCCTGAAAGTGTGAACACTATTTTTTAAAACTAATATTTTAGAAACTGTAAATATTTTTTTGGATTATGAAAAAATATTTTTTAAAACAAAACGTGAATAGTTTTTAAAACATGAAACAAATTAAAAAAGTGTGATCATTTTTTGTAACATGGACATTATTGCAAATAGTGAACAAATTTTAAAGCGAGAACAATTTTTGAAATTCCAAGCAATATTCATTAGAACAATATTTGAAAACATAAAATGTAGAAAAAAGAAACAGAAAAGGCAAAAAGCAAAGGAAAAAGGACAGAAAAAAGAAGGAAAAAAAACAGAAGCACCTCATTAACATAGAAGTATTGCAGGTTGATTACACAAAATGTATGTTGGTTTTCTGCAAACAGCATAACGGTTCGGCAGAAATGCTCTATACTTTATTAGTAAAGTATTAGTAGAATGTCCGTGCATTGCCACAGGCTTTTGTAATATTTTACTGGAGTTATGTAAACATAATGCATGTTAAATTTCACATGTAGAGAAAAGATAGCACGGGCACAGTTGAGTAAAAATTTAAGTCAACTTCACTTGAAATGTAGATTGATAACAAAAAGGCAATTTAACGATGCATGCATATAGAGCGACGATCCGACTAAAAACTAAGATCTATTCGATGCGTTTAAGAAATTCTCGCACAATATCACGAATATTGTCTTTCGCTTCATTCACATGATATTTGAGCTAGTATAATTAAAAACGTCTTTGTCATCGGCCTTCGGGTCTGTCAGCTTTCACGCCAACCATGGTGCTCAACCTTGGCCCAAGCTTCTACTTCTTTGGTTGCACGATGGCGGACGCCTCCCTCACTCGAAAACACCATGACGGCCACCGTTCACCCTACCATCGTCGGTATCACTTTCCTATCCTGCCCGGGCTCGCCGACCACGTCTCTCCCGGGACCCGCTCCACAACTACACGGCAACCACAACCAACCATCCGCCATCACCACGCCACCACCCTGAAGCTTGACATGAGTACACCAGGTGTATATATATGCTAGTGATTCAACATTAATTGTGTCAAACATACATCGTTAGAATCCTCATGCACATTAAGCAAAATTGTTGATTTTTGCTACCTTTTAAACCATTATTCTTCTTCATCTTGGTTGTCCTCCTCTTCACCTACTATCTCTACCTTCCCTATCCAAGCTGGACGCAACCATCAACGGACCATCCGGGTCAAAATCCCCCAACCTTCTACATCCACATTATAGATTTTTAGGGATTCTTTGCCATTTTCTTCTCCTTTCAGAGTCTCCAAACAATAATACCAATGTATGTGGGGGTTTGCCTCACAGTTTCCAGTCAAAAAATAATAATAATATCAATGTAGAAGTAATTATAAAAAAACTCCTTTATGCCGGCTCATGGACACAACGACCACAAACTTTTTCGTCTTGCCTCCCTTGATGTGCATCCACTCCCACAATTTTTCCCTTTGCTCTGGCGAGGCCGCCATTACTTCCAAGTATTCAGTTCAGATTATTTGCAATCAAGGAGAAATTGGCATGCTGCGCATGAACATATGTGATAGAAGTTCCTGCGGTTTGACACTACAGAGGTAGAGCAGCATGAAAAATAAAAGATCATGCTTCTCATCTTCACACTTATGTAGTTTAAAAAAATGGCGATAACCTTACCACGTTTTTAATATCCCGCCGGCATTAAAAATGATTCATGCATTAAGGAACACCACACAAAGTATGGAATCCCCCCAAAAAAAACTAACAACAAGCAACAACGACAGATGGCTACCTTATTGCTTTGGAAGTGGATGGCATGAGCTGTCGCACGGATGCACGAAACTGTCTCGACCGTGCTTAGCTATCCGAGAAATGTTGGATCAAAACAAGGGTGTTGGTACCTTGAGCAACGACGCCATCGCGTTGAGAAGTGCCCAACCCAACTGCTTGTGGCCATCCTCGGCCACTGCCTTGCCACGCTCCTCTAAACCCTCCAGGCGTTCCGAGCGACATCCTCCCTGCTTCCCCAGCGTGATGACCACTGTAACTTCTCTAGAGTGAATCCTTCCAAAGGCACTGCCGACAACGTCATCCCTGTGGCGCTACTCCTTTCTTCTCATGCCTTTTGCCCCATTGACCTCCTCCTTCCTATGAAATTTTAGTAACAAGGTACATTTCAGTAATCAGTAAAAAATGCAGATTTTAGTACAAGAAAAATGAGCATCTTGACAAAGTTTTAGTAGAAATCAGATTTCGGTACAAGATATTTTAGTACCTATTGAAAAGAATAGTACAAGGGAAATCATCCGAACAATATCATCAGAAGTATGAAACTGAACCTTTAGTTGCACCAGGTGACTACCCTTGTCATCTCAGGATTCAAGCCTATCCTCTTATCCTCTTCTCCAAGCATGCACTGCAAACTGCAAAAAAAATACAGAAGATGTACATTTGTAAGCTGAAATAATGGATCTCAAACCAACCTTCATCAATAGATATTTCTTGAACTGTATGGTCGATTATGTACATGGTCCAGTTTGGCTCATAATGAAAACTTAAATATTGGGTTAGCCTTTCCAATATGTTTTTTTGAAGAAAATCATATGCTACTATCTTGCTGCTAGAAAATGTAGCGGTCAAGGTACATATACATATGATATTGTCTTGCTACTAAATAGAATGCTTGGTTTGTTAGCTAGATCAGGAAACCTAAGCTTTCCAACAATTCTAATCTGGAAGCACAATATGACCTCATAGCCTATAAAAAGAAATAAAAAATCAAACCATTGGCGAGAACTTCATATTGCAGCTATGAGAGAGCTCTAATCTATTTGTAATTTGCCTAGAAATAAAATCAACCAAACTGGAAAACATCACTTTAGGCTAGGTATGCACTACATCTTGATATAATCATGCTTTTAGTTTGTACGACAGGTTCCAAGTTTGCATTGCCAAAATAAAATCATAAAGATGAACCTCAAGTCTGGAACGACCTGCCACGACTTGAAAGCTGATTGTATGTGCACCAGGTCTGTCAGCATGCAGGCGAGCCGCCCTGCCATTTCTAAATGTTGTTGAAGGCATGTATGACAATTGTTCACCAGACATCAAATCCATACATAATAGGAAATAACATGGCTTCAGAACAGTACTTGGTCATCTCTAGAATTTCACCATCATAATGGACAGGAAAAAAAGCAAACACAAATAGCAGAATGGCCAAAGATAATATTGACCTACAGGAGATGGTCACATGATTTCTTGGATATTTACATCACCTTGTCAAAGCAAGATAGACAGGTAGATAGGAGAGCCAACCCTCAGCTGATAAGTTGGCCATGAAATTTTATATGCATAGCAACAAGACGACCATAGCATATTGGGAGAAAATAAAATACATAGACATTTCCATCATTTACTGGAAACATTATAACTGAATAAGCCATTTTATTACCGTTGTTCAGAAAGTACTGAATTAACCGGCTCTACTCCCTCCCCGGCCAAGTCCTTTTATTACTCTTGTTAAGAAAGAACTGATTTTTTCAAATGAATCACACAGTAACTTCTCTTAAATCAATTTAGACAAAGCATGAATAACCGAATAATATTCAGATAGAAACATTCATTTCTTATCCCAAGCTGTTGATGCAAAATGCAGAACCAACCGTGTGAAAGAGTGGAGATGGAGAAAAGTCACCGCCTTATATAACCAAAAGGAGGAACACGTATGGCGTATGGGGCTTACATATAAATGCATTCAGAAATTAATGAAGAAAATATAATGCACTACATTATTTCAAAATCAATTAACTATGTACTCCTTTATGTTGCTAAGATTTTGGACGACATTCTTCCTAATGTAACAACGGACTTTGTCAAAAAGTATTAACCCTATAAATTCAGGAAATTTCAGTCCATGTTATTCGATTTCTGCTATATGCAACAAATTTACAATTCGACTCTTGTTAAATCAGCCAAACCAAACATTGCTAAATCTGTAGCCAGACTGAATAAGATGTAAGTGAGATATCCTTTTGCACCTTGTCCACATTGTTGATGGCGAAGGCGAGGAGGTGATGCCGATGAACTTGTTCTACTCGGCCGGCCCTACGGACGCCTCACCTCAAGCACCCCGGCACAAGCACATCAGTTCTCTTGTGGAACGGACCGCTTCTCCACGATGCCCACAGACCCGCCCCCTTCATCCCAGAGGACAAAATCACCGCCATCTACATAAGGTTGTCCGAGCCCTCTGTCGGCTAAGATATTTCATATCTAAGCAATGCGGGAATTTTTTGTATATAAACGAGCAGCTGACTTGAGTATATGTTGAAGTAGGAATATTACATGATGATTCATTTAGCGAAGCGCACACCTGCACATGCACGAACAGATCAGTCTTGGATGTTTGTTGAGTAGCTAGAAATTTCCATTCACTCTAGCTACTCAGCACATCCTAGTATTTGGTGATTTTAGCAGCATGCAATCTGTAGCATTCATATTGGCACACATGCATACGAGATGTTAAGGTTCAAAATAGTAAGATCCGCAAGACATAAAGGGATAACTCGAAATTGTAGATTGGCACACCTTCACACAATATGAACTGAAGAAAAACAGAGAGATGGGAGATAAGGAGGTACCTGTGACGTCAGGGTGCTCCATACTGTACATGAACCATCGCATCAACTGGAGCAAGATATATGAACAAACAGGTATCTGTCCACTCATTTGCAACAAACAAGATTTAGAAAATTACCATGGTCGGTTAGGTCCCTCATTCGCTAGAATCCGTACGACACGTCGTCCTCGAGTCGTTTGGCATTTGCCTGGCAGAGGAAGTATGCATCGGCGGCCTGAGAAGCAGGTTTTGTCTAGGAGCCAGCGCTCTTCTCCTTGCGGGTGAGCCCTCTGAGACTCGAGGGCCTGGAGCACGGTGTCCTCCTTGCAGGTGTACATAGCACCGAGCCAGTGCTCCTGTCCTTGCGGCGGCGCATGACCCTCTCCCTGGCCTTGCGGGGGCAATCGTTCAGGTTCAGCTTCCCACATCAGCAGGGCTTCACACGCTTGTGGGGATGCCATGGTCTGAAGGAAATATGCCCTAGAGGCAATAATAAAGTTGTTATTTTATATTTCCTTATTCATGATAAATGTTTATTATTCATGCTAGAATTGTATTAACCGGAAATTTGATACATGTATGGATACATAGACAAAACACCGTGTCCCTAGTATGCCTCTACTTGACTAGCTCGTTAATCAAAGATGGTTAAGTTTCCTAACCATAGACATGTGTTGTCATTTGATGAATGGGGTCACATCACTAGGATAGCATTATGATCGTTCAATTTCATTGCTACTGCTTTCTTCATGTCAAATGCATATTCCTCCGACTATGAGATTATGCAACTCCCGGATACCCAAGGAATACCTTGTGTGATATCAAACGTCACAACGTAACTGGATGATTATAAAGATGCTCTACATGTATCTCTAAAGGTATTTGTTGGGTTGGCATAGATCGAGATTAGGATTTATCACTTCGAGTATCGAAGAGGTATCTCTGGGCCCTCTCGGTAATGCACATCGTAAGAAGCCTTGCAAGCAAAGTGACTAATGAGTTAGTTGCAGGATGATGCATTACAGAACGAGTAAAGAGACTTGCTGGTAACGAGATTGAACTAGGTATGAAGATACTGACGATCGAATCTCGGGCAAGTAACATACCTATGACAAAGGGAATAATGTATGTTGTCATTACGGTTCAACCGATAAAGATCTTCATAGAATATGTGGGATCCAATATGGCCATCCAGGTTTCTCTATTGGTTATTGACCGGAGAGGTGTCTCGGTCATGTCTACATAGTTCTCAAACCCGTAGGGTCCGCACGCTTAACGTTCGATGACGATTTTGTATTATATGGGTTATGTGATTTGGTGACCGAATGTTGTTCGGAGTCCCGGATAAGATCACGGACATGACGATGAGTCTAGAAATGGTAGAGGGGTGAAGATTGATATATTAGATGATAGTATTGTGACACCGGAAGTGTCCCGAAATGTATCAGGTACATATCGGAGTACCGGGGGGGGGGGGTCCGGAACCCCCCGGGGGAAGATATGGGCCATAGGAGGGGAGCACACCAGCCCACAAGGGGTGGCACCCCCCTTATGGTAGGAGGCCGAATAGGAGAAGGAGGAGGGGGTTCGACCCCCCCCCCTTGCTTCCTCCTTCCCTCTTCCCTCTTTTCCCCCTTTCAGTAAAAGGAAAAGGGGGAGGCCGAATTTGACTAGGGGCCCAAGTAGGATTCCTTCTACTTGGGCGTGCCCTAGGCTGCCTCTCCCCCCCCTTCTTTATATACGTGGGGAGGGGGCGCCTAGAACACACACCAATGTTTATTAGCCGTGTGCGGCGCCCCCTCCACAGTTTATGCCTCCGGTCATATTCACGTATTGCTTAGGCGAAGCCCTGCGTGGATAACTTCACCATCACCGTCACCATGCCATCATGCTGACGAAACTCTTCTACTTCCTCGACACTCTGTTGGATCAAGAGTTCGAGGGGTGTCATCGAGATGAACGTATGCAGAACTCGGAGGTGCCGTACGTTTGATACTTGATTGGTCGGAACGAGAAGACGTTCGACTACATCAACCGCGTTGGCAAACGCTTTCGCTTTCGGTCTACGAGGGTACATGGACACACTCTCCCCCTCTCGTTGCTATGCATCTCCTAGATAGATCTTGCGTGAGCGTACATATTTTTTTGAAATTGCATGCTACGTTTCCCAACAGTGGCATCAGAGCCAGGTCTATGCGTAGATAATATGCACGAGTAGAACACACCGAGTTGTGGGCGGTGATCATCATACTGCTTACCAGCAATGTCTTATTTTGATTCGGCGGTATTGTTGGATGAAGCGGCTCAGACCAACCTTACATGACCACGTTCATGAGACTGGTTCCACCGACAGACATGCACCTAGTTTTGCATAAAGGTGGCTGGCGGGTGTCTGTTTCTCCAACTTTAGTTGAATCGAATTTGACTAGGCTGGTCCTTGTTGAAGGTTAAAACAACAAACTTGATAAATCACCGTTGTGGTTTTGTGCCGTAGGTAAGAACGGTTCTTGCTAGAAGCCCGTAGCAGCCACGTAAAACTTGCAACAACAAAGTAGAGGACGTCTAACTTGTTTTCTCATGGCATGTTGTGATGTGATATGGTCAAGACATGATGTGATATACGTTGTTGTATGAGATGATCATGTCTTGTAAAAGTTATCGGCAACTAGCAGGAGCCTTATGGTTGTCGCTTTATTGTATGAAATGCAAACGCCATGTGATTGCTTTACTTTATCACTAAGCGGTAGCGATAGTTGTAGAAGCAATAGTTGGCGAGACGACCACGACATTACGATGGAGATCAAGGTGTCGAGCCGGTGATGATGGAGATCATGACGTTGCTTTGGAGATGGAGATCAAAAGCACAAGATGATGATGGCCATATCATGTCACATATTTTGATTGCATGTGATGTTTATCTTTATGCATCTTATTTTGCTTAGTTTGGCGGTAGCATTATAAGATGACCCCTTAACTAAATTTCAAGGTATAAGTGTTCTCCACGAGTATGCACCGTTGCGAAAGTTCTTCGTGCCGAGACGTGATGATCGGGTGTGATAGGCTCTACGTTCACATACGACTGGTGCAAGCCAGTTTTGCACATGCGTAATACTCGGGTTAAACTTGACAAGCCTAGCATGTACATACATGGCCTAGGAACACTAGAGACCGAAAGGTCGAACGTGAATCATATAGTAGATATGATTAACATAGAGATGTTCACCGTTGATGACTACTCCATCTCACGTGATGATCGGACATGGTTTAGTTGATTTGGATCACTTATCATTTATATTACTTGAGGGATGTCTATCTAAGTGGGAGTTCTTAAGTAATATGATTAATTGAACTTAATTTATCATGAACTTAGTCCTGATAGTTTTTGCATATCTATGTTGTAGATCAATGGCCCGTGCTACCGTTCCCTTGAATTTTAATGCGTTCCTAGAGAAAGCTAAGTTGATATGATGGTAGCAACTACACGGACTGGGTCCGCAACTTGAGGATTATCCTCATTGCTGCACAGAAGAATTATGTCCTTGATGCACCGCTAGGTGTACCACCCCCCTAGCAACTGCAGACGTTGTGAACGCCTGGCAGTCGCGTGTTGATGACTACTCGATAGTTCAGTGTGCCATGTTTTACGACTTAGAATCGGGACTTCAAAGATGTTTTGAATGTCATGGACCATATGAGATGTTCCAGGAGTTGAAGTTAATATTTCAAGCAAATGCCCGAGTTGAGAGATATGAAGTCTCCAACAAGTTCTATAGCTGCAAGATGGAGGAGAACAGTTCTGTCAGTGAACACATACTCAGAATGTCTGGATATCATAATCACTTGACTTAGCTGGGAGTTAATCTTCCAGATGATTGTGTCATTGACAGACTTCTTCAATCACTGCCACCAAGCTACAAAGGCTTCGTGATGAACTATAATATGAAAGGGATGGAAAATATTATTCCCGAGCTCTTCGCAATGCTCAAAGCTGCGGAGGTAGAAATCAAGAAGGAGCATCAAGTGTTGATGGTTAACAAGACCACTAGAGGTAAAGATCATGGACATGACGAGGAGTCTCGAAATGGTCGAGAGGTAAAGATTGATATATTGGATGATAGTATTCGGACACCGGAAGTGTTCCGGAATGCATCGGGTACATATCGGAGTACCGGAGGGGGGGGGGGGTTGCCGGAACCCCCCAGGGGAAGATATGGGCCATAGGAGGGGAGCACGCTAGCCCACAAGGGGTGGAGCCCCCCCCCCCATGGTAGGAGGCCGCATAGGAGAAGGAGGAGGGGGTTCGGCCCCACTTTCCTTCCTCCTTCCCTCTTCCCTCTTTTCCCCTTCTGGCAAGAGGAAAAGGGGGAGGCCGAATTGGACTAGGGGCCCAAGTAGGATTCCACCTACTTGGGCGCGCCCTAGGCTGCCTCTCTCCCCTCCCTCCTTTATATACATGGGGAGGGGTGCCTAGAACACACACCAATGTTTGTTAGCCGTGTTCGGCGCCCCCCTCCACAGTTTACGCCTCCGGTCATATTCATGTAGTGCTTAGGAGAAGCCCTGCACGGATAACTTCACCATCACCGTCACCACGCCATCGTGCTGGCGGAACTCTTCTACTTCCTCGACACTCTACTAGATCAAGAGTTCGAGGGAGGTCATCGAGCTGAACTTGTGCAGAACTCGGAGGTGCCGTACGTTCGGTACTTGATCGGTCAGAACGAGAAGACATTCGACTACATCAACCGCATTGGAAAACGCTTCCGCTTTTGGTCTACGTGGGTACATGGACACACTCCCCCCTCTCATTGCTTTGCATGTCCTAGATAGATCTTGCGTGAGCCTAGGAATTTCTTTGAAATTGCATGCTATGTTTCCCAACATGGTCATCGACCTTGGCCAGAGATGGCGCAGTGGCGGGTCGACATAGAGGACGCTAACCCTAGACCATTGAGGGGTTGGGTCATGTGTGTGTCGTATGTCGCGTGAGGTGAGAGAGAGGAGGGTGGGCTGGGCTGGGTTCCTGCAACCTTGATGCGTAAAATAAACTAGGGAAAACGGAGCATAAAAGCCGGTGGGATGAGATCTCTAGTTCGATCGATGGGAGGAGGCAACGAGAGGAAAAGACGGTTGACATAACATATCATGGAAGTGAAATATGTATGGAAAGAAATAGATGGGGCAGGGGGTGCAGTTTGTTTGGAAAAGAATCACAATTTGTTTGGAAATAATCGGCAAGGGGATCCTTCGTTCGATTGATGGAGCGCTGCGGGGGACGAAGCAAACGATACCAACGACGTACGAACTTATCATCACGACCACAAACTCCTCCTCGAATTTTAATTGGATTTTTTCTTAAAGTTCGTTATTTATTTCCTTCAAATTTGTTATTTGTTTCCTAAAGCAAATTGCATTGATTAGATGGATCGTTTAATTTGGATAAGTTAGCAAAGTCGGATATGTGACATTTTGTACGTTAGGAAAGTGTTTGTTTACAAGGAAATAATGGAGAAAAAATCAATGAGGTGGTGGGAGGGAGACAAAAAAAGCCAGACGAAAGTGGGAGACGAAAAAAATCCGACTATCCTATCAAGTGAGAAATTAGGAGTAGAGATAAATTAAGATGGTTGCGGTCCAGTTTTTCTTTATCATTGTTTTAACTTTTTTTTAATATCATAAAATGATCAGCTTTAAAAAATTTGCGTTTATGGTTTTCTAAAAAAATCTAGAAATTCTTAAAAATGTTGGAGTTCGTTTAGAAAATGTGCACATATCATATCTTTTAGAAAATGTTCTCAAATTTTCAAAAAAAATCACTTTTAAGCATAAGTAAATTTTGGGTTTTATTGTTGGTTTCTTTCTTTTTTATATTGTTTCCTTAATTTATGGTTTTAACTTTTGTAAATTCATGTTTTCTAAAATTCATGAGCATTAGTTTTATTTTTTTTCTCCTCCTTTGATGGTGGGAATATCCCTGCCCCGCCCCAAACCCAGCCAACATGTCTGGGTCGTCCATCACTCCTCAAATCCAGCCCATATGTGGGGGCATTTATGGGGGTCTGGCTGCACTAACACTCACACTGATAGGAAGGACCCACGAGAAAAACCATCGGTTCCCCGGGGAGGTCATCGGTTTGGTGAATTCTCATTCATGTTGCTCGCATTACAGATGAGTAGGAGGTGGGCATGGAGGATGAGACATACATGGAGGAGGAGACGGGCATGGAGGTTGAGCCCGACGGATTTGGCATGGAGGAGATGTTGGGGAACGTTGCATGGAAAACAAAAAAATATTCTACCCGCACACAATGATCTATCCATGGAGATGCATAGCAACGAGAGGGGGAGAGTGTGTCTACGTACCCTCGTAGACCGTAAGTGGAAGCGTTTCACAATGCGGTTGGTTGATGCAGTCAAACTTTCTTCACGATCCAACCGACCGAGTACCGAACATACGACACCTCCGCGTTCAGCACACGTTCAGCTTGGTGACGTCCGCCCCTTCTTGATCCAGCAAGATGACGAGGTACTGGATGAGTTCCGATAGCACGACGGCGTGGTGACGGTGATGGTGAAGTGATCTCTGCATGGCTTCGTCTAAGCATTACGAAAATATGACCAGGGGTGTAAACCGTGGAGGGGGGCGCCGCACACGGCTAAGACAATGTTGTGTCCTTGCTAGGCGCCCCTCCCACATATATATACATGGAGGTGAAGGGAGCAGCCAGGAGGGCGCCCCCAGTAGGCCGAATCCTACTTGGGGTCCTCCCCAAGTGGCGCCCCCCTTTCCTTATATAGGTGCGGGGGACAGCAGGGGAGGGAGCCCCCCATTTCCTTTCTCCCATGAGAGGGAAAGGCGGGAGGGGCTAGCCCTTCCCCCTTTCCTTCCCTAGGCCTGGCCGGACAGGGAAAGGATCGCACCAGCCCCTGTGGGGTGGTCTGTCCCTCCCTTGGCCCATTAAGCCCATATACCTACCGGGGTCGTCCGGAACCCCTTCCGGTGCCCCGATGGCTACTCGGTGCATTCTGAAACCCTTCTAGTGTCCGAATACCATCATCCTATATATCGATCTTTACCTCTCGACCATTTTGAGACTCCTCGTCATGTCCGTGATCTCATCCGGGACTCTGAACAACATTTGGCCACCAAATCATATAACTCATATACCACTATATCGTCAACGAACGTTAAGCATGCGGATCCTACAGGTTTGAGAACTATGTAGACATGACCGAGACACCTCTCCGGTCAATAACCAATAGCGGAACCTGGATGACCATATTGGCTCCTACATATTCTACGAAGATCTTTATCTGTCGAACAGTTATGACAACATACGTAATTCCCTTTGTCCATCATATGTTACTTGCCTGAGATTCGATCGTTGGTATCTCTATACCTAGTTCATTCTCGTTACTGGCAAGTCTCTTTACTCGTTACGTAATACATCAACTCGTAACTAACTTCTTAGTCCTTTGCTTGCAAACTTATGATGTGTATTACCGAGAGGGCCCAGAGATACCTCTCTGATACTCGGAGTGACAAAACCTAATCTCGATCTATGCCAACTCAACAAACACCTCCAGAGATACCTGTAGAGCATATTTATAATCACCCAGTTACATTGTGATGTTTGATATCACACAATGTATTCCTCTGGTATCCAGGAGTTGCATAATCTCACAGTCGAAGGAATATGTATTTGACATGAAGAAAGCAATAGCAATAAACTGAACAATCAATATGCTAAGCTAACGGATGGGTCTTGTCCGTCACATCATTCTCCTAATGATGTAATCCGTTATCAAATGACAACACATGTCCATGGTTAGGAAACCTTAACCATCTTTGATCAACGATCTAGTCTAGTAGAGGCTCACTAGGGACATGGTATTTGTTTATGTATTCACACATGTATTTAAGTTTCTGATCAATACAATTCTAGCATGAACAATAAGCCTTTATCATGAATAAGGAAATATAAAATAACAACTTTATTATTGCCTCTAGGGCATATTTCCTTCAGTCTCCCACTTGCACTAGAGTCAATAATCTAGTTCACATCGCCATGTGACTAAAACCCAAAGAGTTAACTAGAGTGAATAATCTAGTTCACATCGCCATGTGATTAACACCCAAAGAGTACTAAGGTGTGATCATGTTTTGATTGTGAGAGAGGCTTAGTCAACGGGTCTGCCACATTCAGATCCGTATGTATTTTGCAAATTTCTATGTCTACAATGATCTGCATGAAGTTACTCTAGCTAATTGCTCCCACTTTCAATACGCATCCAGATGAGACTCAGAGTCATCCAGATTTGTGTTAAAGCTTGCATCGACGTAACTCTTTATGATGAACTCTTTATCACCTCCATAATCAAGAAACATTTCCTTAGTCCTCTTTAGGTACCTAAGGATAATTTTGACTGCTGTCCAGTGGTCCACTCTTGGATCACTATTGTACCCCCTTGTCAAACTTATGGCAAGGCACACAATAGGTCTGGTACACAACATGACATACTTTATAGAATCTATGGCTGAGGCATAGGAAATCACTTTCATTCTCTCTCTATCTTCTGCTGTGGTCGGGCTTTGAGTCTTACTCAACTTCACACCTTGCAACACAGGTGTCGGTGTCAAAATCGGCGGATCTCGGGTAGGGGGTCCCGAACTGTGCGTCTAGGCGGATGGTAACAGGAGACAAGGGACACGATGTTTTTACCCAGGTTCGGGCCCTCTCGATGGAGGTAAAACCCTACTCCTGCTTGATTAATATTGATGATATGGGTAGTACAAGAGTAGATCTACCACGAGATCGGAGTGGCTAAACCCTAGAAGATAGCCTATGGTATGATTGTTGTTCGTCCTATGGACTAAAACTCTCCGGTTTATATAGACACCGGAGAGGGTTAGGGTTACACAGAGTCGGTTACAATGGGAGGAGATCTTCATATTGTATCGCCAAGCTTGCCTTCCACGCCAAGGAAAGTCCCATCCGGACACGGGACAGAGTCTTCAATCTTGTATCTTCATAGTCCGGGAGTCCGTCCAAAGGTCTTAGTCCGGCCATCCGGACACCCCCTAATCTGGGACTCCCTCAGTAGCCCCTGAACCAGGCTTCAATGACGACGAGTCCGGCGCGCAAGTTGTCTTCGGCATTGCAAGGCAGGTTCTCCGAATATTCCATAGAAGATGTTGAACACCAGGGTAGTGTCCGGCTGTGCAAAATAAGTTCCACATTCCACCGTAGAGAGAATAATATTTGCATCAATCGGATCTGCTGACTTATTCCGCGGCGTGACATCATGCCACGGCCAGGCTTTTGTTCATTTTACTGTTCCACCTCAGTGCGTTTAGCGAGGCGGTTTCCTTGGTACATCTTGTCAAAGCAGAGATCGTGTCCCCCTATTCCGGGATTCTCATCAATACGGGCGTGGGTAACCCAACCACGCCATTAACCGCGGCGCTTGGGAGATAAGCGAGTTTTATTAGGCCGGTGGGGGCTCGTAGTTTTGGCCGCCCATATAAGGGGATAAGAATCCGCCCTTTCCATTCACACCTTCTTTCTCTTTTGCTTATCCGTCTCTGCGCGCTCGAGCTCCAACACCCAAGCCCGCACTTCCCACCTCAACCTTCTCCGATCATGCCCGGAGCGGGAGGTAGATGGATGGCCTCCTCCGTCACGGAGGGGCAAACCAAAAAGCTGAGGAAGGCCGGATACTTGTCTGACGACATCGTGCACCGGCTTCCAGATGTGGGGCAACTCATCCCCACTCCCAGGACCCATGAGAGGGTTGTTTTTCTTCCCCATTTCCTTCGCGGACTGGGTTTTCCTCTTCACCCGTTCATCCGGGGGCTCATGTTCTACTACGGCCTGGACTTCCACGATTTGGCCCCGAACTTTATCCTCAACATCTTGGCGTTCATCGTCGTGTGCGAGGCCTTCCTCTGCATCCAGCCCCACTTTGGCTTATGGCTGAAGACTTTTAATGTCAAGCCGAAAGTGGTGAGCGGCCGCCAAGCGGAGTGTGGAGGTGCCATGGTGGGCCGGATGGCCAACGTCCTATGGCTCGAGGGCTCCTTCGTGGAGACAATAAAAGGATGGCAATCGCGGTGGTTCTACATCACCGAGCCACGCGACTCCAAATGGGAAGCAGCCCCCGAATTCCGATCTGGTTTTCCCACACGGCTCACCTCCTGGAAAGAGATGGGCCTAACGTGGGGAGATTCGGAAGAGCTGACCGGACTCCAAACCCGCGTCAAAAAGCTGGTGAGCAAGAACCTCAAGCTCGTCAACGTAGTCCAGGTCATGCTTATCCGCCGGGTCCTCCCATGCCAACAACGGGCCTTCAAATTGTGGGAGTTCGATCCGGCCCAGCACCCAACCTTGAGCGGGCTCTTCGACACCACGTACGAAGATGCCTGGAAGGTGTTGTTCAAGGGTGCCGAGGCCCCCGCGTCCGCTACCGAGGATCACGGATTTAGCTCGCAGCTCCAGGCCAACGAGGTAAGCTATTCTACCCTTTACGGGACTTTTTGTCTTTCATAGTTTGACTTTATGCGGGATCTAAAGTCCCCTACCTTTGACAGGACTGGCTGAAGAAGTCCGGGCAGGTTATCTGTCCGGTTCCCCTACCAGAAGACCCAGCAGACGCCCAATTGACAGGGCTGCTGGTTCCGGCACCCCACGTGGTGCCGGAAAAGAAGGCCAAGAATAAGGCCACGGGGACCCGAAAGAGTTCCTGGCGCCTGGCGGTGTCGGATTCGCCCGACAACCCCGACGCACCCTCCGCCTCCGAAGACGAGGAGGAGGAAGAAGAAGAAGATGCCTCTCCCCCTCCAATGGGGGGAGGAAAGAAAAGAAAGGCCGCCCCAACTGGGGAAGCCGGAGGGTCCAAGAAAGGGAAGACCCTTCTGCCGAACTACGCCCCCGATGCCAAAGACGGTGGGGAGGAATGGCCATCCAGGGTCAAGCCCCTGGCAAAGTCGTAAGTGTCCGGCTACCCGAATGACTTATTGCACTCCTCTATTAGTTGATAGCTTCTGACGCCGAATTTAATTATGCAGTCCGCCCAGAGCTCAGCTCGGCGATTCGTCGAGCGGCTCCCTGAATTCGTCGGATGTGAATAGCACTTCACTTCCGACGGCCTCCTCCCCGCTCCCTGTGGATGACGCCGAGGTGGGGTCCCGAAAGGGACTAAACCTGGAGGAGGTGGTCCTGGAGGCGCCGCAAGACGATCTCCCGGACTCCAGGCCCGAAGGGGGTAAAGCCCCGGAGCGATCTAAGTCCGGCCCCGGGCCGGACACTGCTCCGGAACCATCAACGGTTCCAGAGTCCGACAGGCGGTGCCTTCATAAGGAGGGCAAGCCTACGACACCGGCGACCCCCGTCCATCCGAAGGCGCCGGACAATTTGTTGGAGGTGCTTAACGGCGCCTCCATCGACGAGGAACACCGCACTGTTATGAGTGCGGTGATCCAGAAGGTTCAGTCCGCCAAGAGCGGGCTGACGGAAGCTTGTACAAGCCTGTTAACAGGCTTTGAGGTATGTGTTAAAAACATATAAAAATGTTACCGCATAGACAGTAGCCCCTGATGCTCAGTTCGGCGTTCGAAAAGAAAAGCCGAGCTGAGGATCTAAAAATATATACGCAGGAGTCTAATAAAAATATGTCAATATGGGAATGCAGGTTGTGCTGCTGACCTCTACCGCACTGACTGCAGAGGTCAATGCATTGAAGGAAAGCCTCGAGCGGTCCGAGAGCGAGCTCGGCCGTGCCAAGAAGCAGCTCGAGGATAAAGAGGGTACATAGTACCTCCTGTAAATGTATATAGAAATACTTGGTTGCAAATAATAACAGGACCAACGTAAATGTTGCAGGAGCCACGACCGAGGTGGTGACCCTGAAGGAGGCGGTCTCCAAGGCCGAAAAGAGTGCGGCCTTGGAGCGCACCGAGCGAGAGAAGCAGGAGGCGCGAGTGGCGGAGGTGCGGCAAGAGCTCCAGGCTCTCCTGGAAAAACACGAGGGTTTGGAGCGTGACTCGAAGACTCGAGAGTCCGAGCTCGCCTTGGCTCTTGAGAGTGCCAAGACCACTAAGGCCGAAGCCCAGAAGGCCCTCCAGGAGATCGAGGCGATGAAGAATATAGCGGCGGGTAAGGCATTCTTTATGCAAAGCAAGAATATAAAAGTTAATTATCTGCTACTTACCCGAATCCGGAGCTCTCCAGGAGCGTTCGCCGATCTGCCCTGTAGTGTGTCTGATGCCGCCGCATACTACTGAGCCAAAGAGGGGAGCTCGACGGAAAAAGTGTTCTGGTCTCAGTATGCTGAGGCCGAACACCCGGTGCCCCTGAGCAACCAGCTGAAGCAGCTGGTCGAGCTCCACAAGGTGGCCGAACAGGCCATGAAGGGCCTCATAGCTCGGCTGTGGCCTGGAGAAGTCATGCCTGGGAGCTACTTCGGTCTGGTGCGACGGCTGGTGGACGTGTGTCCGTGGATTGAGGTCGTCAAGCGCTCCGTTTGTATTGAAGGTGGCCGTCGGGCCCTTGCCCGTGCTAAGGTGCACTGGGGCAAACTAGACGCAGAGAAGCTTTTGACGGACGCGCCACCGCCGGGCAAGGAGTATCGTACGCCCGAGATGTATTATAATGGCGTTCTGAAGGGTGCCCGCCGTATAGCGGATGAGTGCTCCAAAGATGTAATTTTTGAGTAGACTCGCATTTGTTATCCTGTACGCTGAAACTTTGTTCATATGCGTTAAGCAACGCTTGTTAATTTAAAATATTACCTTCTGTGCGGTTGTTTATCAAATCTGAGAGATGCAAGTCGTCGGCTTCGACCCCCATGCCACGAGTGCTGGGGTGTTCGGGATAAACCTGAGCGCTCTTGTTCCCATTCTTGGGTCCATCTAGGGAGGCGTTCAGCACAACAAACCAGGCCGTCGGACTTATAATGCTTTATCACTCTCACTTAGCCATAGAATTCTATAATTTTAAATTTCGGCGAAGCCCCTAGTATTCAGAAGACCGGGTTCGGGGCGCTATCCATGCCTAGGCCGGATAAGTCCGGTTCCTCGCTCGAAGCGGCATAAGTCTTTAAGGACTCGAAAAAACCTCGCGAACAGCAACCGGTCTCTCACACTATCATGACCGTCAGTTTTAGCTTTCTCTGCTGAGGTGTTAACCCAGCTCAACTGGGGCACAATCGCAGTAGTTCTCCCAGCGCTACCTTAGCCAACATTGCGGAACGTAAGGTACCAAAACATGGGAGCCGGGCAAACCCAACTATTGACCAAAGACATGATTCGGAGCCGATGCATATAGTGCTATAAGTTCGGGGTGCCGCACTCATGAGAGTGTTTGGTCTTCTCACACCATGTTATGGGGTGTTTTAAGCCCCTGGTGTCTTGTCTGTACCAAAGTGTACGGTTGTAGAATGTCATGACTGAACATATTTGTATATAAGAAATAGATATGTACAATAATAGAGAAGAGCTATATATTGTTTATTAAAAAAGGGCTGCTACGAAAGCAGAACGATACAAGAAGTGCGATAAGCAAGAGATGGGAGTATTTGACATGCTCCCCTCCAGGGGCAAGCTGTGGGATTGTAAGTAAAACAGGTATTAAACTCGTTATAGAGACCACCTGGACGTTTGACGTGGCTTGCTCTTTCCCTGGCTGTTGCATCGTGTGTTCGGCGAGTGTATTGTCGGACAGGCCTTCTGAATAGTTGGGTCCTGAAAGAAGGAAAACGGCGAGATAGGGAGCCCCTTAGTGCGGTTGAGCCGCATTCTGGGCGTGCCGTAGTTGTGCCCCTCCCCTTATGCCCATGGTATCTCTAAGGCATAAGTATGTACGTGTGGTACCAGTATCGCCATTTGGCGGGGGCTGGGGTTGGGGCCGCACTGCTATGCTTGCTCAGAACGTGCCAGCCGGATTTGTTGTAGGTTACTTCGGGCTCGCTTGACATTGTCCGGACGTTTGACGCCTGGATTGGAGGACTGCCTTGAGAGGCTACTCTGTACTTCCGCTGCCAGGGCCGCCGTGTGCTCCTCCGTTCGGAGAGAGCGTTCGGTGCTTCCGTTTACCGTGATGACTCCGCGAGGTCCTGGCCTCTTGAGCTTGAGATATGCGTAGTGCGGCACCGCATTGAATTTTGCAAATGCGGTTCGTCCGAGCAGGGTGTGATAGCCGCTGCGGAATGGGACTATGCCAAAGATTAATTCTTCGCTCCGAAAGTTATCCGGGGATCCGAAGACCACTTCGAGTGTAACCGAGCCTGTACAACTGGCCTCTACACCTGGTATGACGCCTTTGAAGGTTGTCTTTGTGGGTTTAATCCTTGAAGGATCGATGCCCATTTTTCGCACTGTGTCCTGGTAAAGCAGGTTCAGGCTGCTGCCGCCGTCCATTAGGACTCTGGTAAGGTGAAATCCGTCGATAATTGGGTCCAGGACCAATGCGGCGAATCCGCCGTGACGGATGCAGGTGGGATGGTCCCTTCGGTCGAAGGTGATCGGGCAGGAGGACCATGGGTTGAACTTTGGGGCGACTGGCTCCAACGCATAGACGTCCTTGAGAGCACGCTTCCGCTCCCTTTTGGGGATGTGGGTTGCGTATATCATGTTCACCGTCCGAACTTGCGGGGGAAATTCCTTCTGTCCTTTGTTGTTCGGCGGCTGGGGCTCCTCCTCGTCATTGCTATGTAGCCCCTTATCTCTGGTTTCGGCGCTTAACTTGCCTACCTGCTTGAATACCCAACAATCCCTGTTGGTGTGATTGGCTGGCTGTTCGGGGGTGCCGTGTATCTGGCACGAGCGATCGAGTATCCGGTCTAAGCTGGATGGGCCCGGAGGGTTTCTTTTGAATGGTTTCTTCCGCTGACCGGGTTTAGAGCCTCTGAATCCGGCATTGATTGTCGTATCTTCAGTATTGTCCGTTAATGCGGCGCTTATGCTTGTTGCGACGTGACCTGCCGTTGTTGTCCTTGGTATCCGAATTGCCGGGGCTCTTGGTTATGTTATTGCTACGAGCTAGCCAGCTGTCTTCTCCCGCACAAAAGCGGGTCATGAGTGTCGTGAGGGCTACCATAGATTTGGGCTTTTCCTGTCCTAGGTGCCAGGCAAGCCATTCATCTCGGATGTTGTGCCTGAAGGCTGCAAGGGCCTCGGCATCCGGACAGTCGACTATTTGATTTTTCTTGGTTAGGAACCATGTCCAGAATTGTCTGGCTGATTCCTCTGGCTGCTGGATTATGTGGCTTAGGTCATTGGCGTCTGGTGGTCGCACATAAGTGCCCTGGAAGTTGTCAAGGAATGCAGATTCCAGGTCCTCCCAACAACTAATTGACTCTGCTGGCAGGCTGTTAAGCCAATGTCGAGCTGGTCCTTTAAGCTTGAGCGGGAGGTATTTGATGGCGTGTAGATCATCCCCGCGGCCCATGTGGATATGAAGGAGATAATCCTCGATCCATACAGCAGGATCTGTTGTGCCATCGTATGATTCGATGTTTACGGGTTTGAAGCCCTCGAGGATTTTGATGATCCATTACTTCGTCTGTGAAGCATAGTGGGTGTGTGGCACCCCTGTACTGGGCTATATCACGACGCAACTCGGATGAGCTTGGTCTGTTGTATTCGGCCGGGCCGTACTTATTATGTCCGGCGTGACGGTTAGCGTCACGTGAAGCGGGGCGGCCATGCGATCTGTAGATCGATCTTGTTTGCCTTGCCTTATTCTCCAAGATGTCTCGCAGGTCTGTTGCGTCTCCCCGTACTCTGGTATGTTTTGAGCGGTGCCGGGGTGCGGCTTGGGTCGAGGGCCTGAAGGCCTCTCTATCGCGGCCACAGGGTGGCCGATCGGGCACATCGTACGCTGGTGATGTAGGTTTAGTTGCTTCCTCCTCAAGTTGGGGTAGCAGCCTGCGCTTTGGGTAGCTCTTGGAGGGGCGTTCTAGTTTATACTCTTCGGCCGCCAGGACTTCTGTCCATCTGTCGGCTAGCAAGTCTTGGTCAGCTCTAAGTTGCTGCTGTTTCTTCTTGAGGCTGCTTGCCGTGGCCACAAGCCTGCGTTTGAAACGCTCTTGTTCGACGGGATCCTCTGGCACGACGAATTCGTCGTCATCAAGGCTTGCCTCGTCTTCGGAGGGAGGCATATAATTGTCGTCCTCAACCTCTCTGTCGGCCGCTCTCTCATGAGGGCTGGCTCCTTCCTCCTCCTGCACTGAATCCTGCTGGAGGGGGTTGTCTTCGGCACTGTCCGGCGTGTTGTTATCTCCGGTGCAGGAATCGTCGTTTTTGCTTTGGCGGGACTTGGAGCGGCGCCGCTGACATCGGCGCTTGGGTTGCTTCTTGGAGGGATCATCCTCCATCTTTTCCTCACCATCCCTCGCTTTAGGGGTGTCCACCATGTATATGTCATATGACGAGGTGGCTTTCCAGTTCCCTATAGGTGTTGGTTCTTGATCGTCTCCTTCATCGGCGTCCATGCCGTCGATGTCTTCGGAGTCAAAGTCGAGCATGTCGGTTAAATTGTCGACAGTGGCTACGAAGTGGGTGGTGGGTGGGCTTCGAATTTCTTCGTCGTCCGCATCCCAACCATGTTGGTCGTAGTTCGGCCAGGGCTCTCTTGACAAAGAGAGAGACTTTAATGAATTCAGGATATCGCCAAAAGGCGAGTGCTGAAAGACGTCCGCGACGGTGAACTCCATGACCGGAGCCCAATCGGGCTTGATCGAAAGAGGTGCGGGATTTACGGAGTCCGAAGCGGAGTCCGGCACCTTGGAGTCACGGGCCTTGCAAAGGACTAGGCTGGTATCTGGCTCTATCCCCGTAGAGGTTGCAGCTTCCGGGGCGGCGTCCAACCATCCATCCCCGACTAGCGCAGTGGGCTCCAAGCTAATGGTCGGAGCGGACACCTGAGCGACGCTCTGGGCGTTGTCCGGCGGCATATCTAAATCATGCCCATCGTGACAGTGCGGCGCGCCCGGTTGCGGCTCGAATCCGTCGAAGATCAAGTCCCCGCGGATGTCGGCCGTGTAGTTTAAGCTTCCAAACCTGACCTAATGGCCAGGGGCGTAGCTTTCGATCTGCCCCAGATGGCCAAACAGTTGGCCCGCAGTGCGAAGCCGCCGAATACGAAGATCTGTCCGGGGAGAAAAGTCTCATCCCGGACCGCATCGCGATTGATGAGCGAAGAAGCCATCAGGCCTAAAGGCGACGACACAGAGGAACTCTCAATGAAAGCACCAATGTCGGTGTCAAAACCGGCGGATCTCGGGTAGGGGGTCCCGAACTGTGCGTCTAGGCGTATGGTAACAGGAGACAAGGGACACGATGTTTTTACCCAGGTTTGGGCCCTCTCGATGGAGGTAAAACCCTACTCCTACTTGATTAATATTGATGATATGGGTAGTACAAGAGTAGATCTACCACGAGATCGGAGTGGCTAAAACCTAGAAGATAGCCTATGGTATGATTGTTGTTCGTCCTATGGACTAAAACTCTCCGGTTTATATAGACACCGGAGAGGGCTAGGGTTACACAGAGTCGGTTACAATGGGAGGAGATCTTCATATCGTATCGCCAAGCTTGCCTTCCATGCCATGGAAAGTCCCATCCGGTCACGGGAGGGAGTCTTCAATCTTGTATCTTCATAGTCCGGGAGCTCGGCCAAAGGTCTTAGTCCAGCCATCCGGACACCCCCTAATCCGGGACTCCCTCAACAGGTAAAACAACCCTTTCTTTGACTGGTTCATTTTGAACTTCTTCAAAACTTTGCCAAGGTATGTACTTTGTGAAAGTCCTATTAAGCGTCTCAATCTATCCCTATAGATCTTGATGCTCAATATGTAAGCAGCTTCACCGAGGTCTTTCATTGAAAAATTCTTATTCAAGTATCATTTTATGCTATCCAGAAATTCTATATCATTTCCAATCAACAATATGTCATCCAAATAATATCATAAATGATACAGAGCTCCCACCCACTTTCTTGTAAATACAGGCTTCACCGTAAGTCTGTATAAAATCATATGCTTTGATCACCTCATCAAAGTGTATATTCCAACTACGAGATGCTTGCACCAGTCCATAGATGGATCACTGGAGCTTGCACACTTTGTTAGCACCGTTAGGATCGACAAAACCTTCTGGTTGCATCATATACAACTCTTCTTTAAGATATCCATTAAGGAATGCAGTTTTGATATCCATTTGCCAGATTTCATAATAAAAAATGCGGCAATTGCTAACATGATGTAGACTGACTTAAGCATCGCTATGGTGAGAAAGTCTCATTGTTGTCAACTCCTTGAACTTGTCGAAAACCTTTTGCAACAAGTTGATCGAGCTTTGTAGACAGTAACATTACCATCAGCGTCAACCTTCTTCTTGAAGATCCATTTGTTTTCTATGGCTTGCCGATCATCGGGCAAGTCCACCAAAGTCCATACTTTATTTTCATACATGGATCCTATCTCAGATTTCATGGCCTCAAGCCATCTGTCGGAATCTAGGCTCATCATAGCTTCTTTATAGTTTGTAGGTTTGCCTTGGTCTAATAACATGACTTCCAGGACAGGATTACTGTACCACTCTGGTGCGAATCATGCTCTGGTTGACCTACGAGGTTCAGTAGTAACTTGATCTGAAGTTTCATGATCATTATCATTTGCTTCCCCTCTAGTTGGTGTAGGCATCATGGGAACGGATTTCTCTGTTGTGCTACTTTCCAATTCGGGAGAAGGTACAACTACCTCATCAAGTTCTACTTTCCTCCCACTCACTTCTTTCGAGAGAAACTCCTTCTCTAGAAAGGATCCATTCTTAGCAACAAAGATCTTGCCTTTGGATCTATAGTAGAAGGTGTACCCAATTGTTTCCTTAGGGTATCCTATGAAGCGCACTTCTCCGATTTGGTTTCAAGCTTATCAGGCTGAAGCCTTCTGACATAAGTGTCTCAACCCCAAATTTCAAGAAATGATAGCTAAGATTTCTTGCCAAACCACAATTCATATGATGTCGTCTCAACGGATTTAGACAGTGCCCTATTTAACGTGAATGCAACTGTCTCTAATGCATAACCCCAAAATGATAGTGGTAAATGGGTAAGAGACATCATAGAACGCACCACATCTAATAAAGTATGGTTACAATGTTCGAACACACCACTACGCCGTGGTGTTCCAGGTGGCGTGATTTGTGAAACAATTCCACATTGTTTTAAATGAAGGCCGAACTCGTAACTCAAATATTTGCCTCCACGATCAGATCGTAGAAACTATATTTTGTTGTTACGATGGTTCTCCACTTCACTATGAAATTCTTTGAACTTTTCAAATGTTTCAGACTTGTGTTTCATTAAGTAGATATACCCATACCTACTCAAACCATCTGTGAAGGTCAGAGAATAATGATACCTGCCGCGTGCCTCAACACTCATCAGACCGTATACATCGGTATGTATTATTTCCAATAAGTCATTAGCTCGCTCCATTGTTCCGGAGAACAGAGTTTTAGTCATCTTGCCCATGAGGCGTGGTTCACAAGCATCAAATGATTCATAATCAAGTGATTCTAAAAGTCCATCTGCATGGAGTTTCTTCATGCGCTTTACACCAATATGACCTAAACGGTAGTGCCACAAGTATGTTGCATTATCATTATCAACTTTGCATCTTTTGGTATCAATATTATGAATATGTGTATCACTACGATTGAGATTCAATAAACCATTTACATTGGGTGTATGACCATAGAAGGTTATATTCATATAAACAGAACAACACTTATTCTCTGACTTAAATGAATAATCGTACTGCAATAAACATGATCGAATCATATTCATACTCAATGCAAACACCAAATAACATTTATTTAGGTTCAACACTAATCCCGAAGGTAGAGGGAGTGTGCGATGGTGATCGTATCAACCTTGGAATCATTTCCAACACACATCGTCACCTCGCCCTTAACTAGTCTCTATTTATTCCGCCACTCCTGTTTCGAGTTACTAATCTTATCAACTGAACTAGTATCAAATACCCAGGGGCTACTACGAATACTAGTAAGGTACACATCAATAACATGTATATCAAATATACATTTGTTAACTTTGCCAACCTTCTTATCCGCCAAGTATTTGGGACAATTCCGCTTCTAGTGACCATTCCCTTTGCAGTAGAGGCACTCAGTTTCAGGCTTGGGTCTAGCTTTGGGTTTCTTCCCGGGAGTGGCAACTTGCTTGACATTCTTCTTGAAGTTCCCTTTCTTTCCCTTGCCTTTTTTCTTGAAACTAGTGGTCTTGTTAACCATCAAAACTTGATGCTTTTTCTTGATTTCTACCTTCGCTGATTTCAGCATTGCGAAGAGCTTGGGAATCGTTTGTCATCCCTTGCATATTATAGTTCATCACGAAGTTCTAGTAGCTTGGTGATAGTGACTGGAGGACTCTGTCAATCATTATCTTATCTAGAAGATTAACTCCCACTTGATTCAAGCGATTGTAGTAGCCAGACATTCTAAGCACATGCTCACTGGCTGAGCTACTCTCCTCCATCTTGTAGGAAAAGTACTTGTCAGAGGAGTCACACCTCTCGACATGGGCATGAGCCTAAAATTCCAATTTCAGCTCTTGGAACATCTCATATGCCCTGTGGCATTCAAAACATTTTTGAAGTCCCAGTTCTAAGCCGTAAAGCATGGCGCACTAAACTATTAAGTAGTCATCATATCAAGCTTGCCAAGTGTTCATAAAGTCTGCATGTGTTCCTGCAATAGGTCTGTCACCTAGCGGTGCATCAAGACCATAATTCTTCTATGCAGCAATATAATGAGGATAATCCCCAGATCACGGACCCAGTCCGTATTATTGCTACTATCATCTTTTAACTTAGTTTTCTCTAGGAACATATCAAAAATAGGGGAGCTATCACTACTGGGGAAAACCCTAGCATAGCGTGTGTTTAAAGCCTATCAGTAGCGCGGGGTACCGTGCTACTAGTAAGACGCTACAGCTAAAGGTTAGCAGTAGCATGCATTGGACCGCGCTACTGATATATCGACTTAGTAGCAGCGCTTTCTAAAACAAGCGCTACTGGTAATTAGTAGTAGCGCTTCTCCTAGCACGTGCTACTACTATTATTCCGTATTTCATTTTTATTTCATGTTGTATTCATACACCTTTATACAAGTTTTCATACCGCAGCAATTTAGAGAATGATTTTACATCATTTTACATCATAATGAGTTATTACATCAGTGGGAGAAAGAACCTTGGACTAGTTCCAAGTGGATGGACATCCACTTGAAACTAATCCACGGTTCTTTCACCCAATCTTTCCCTAATAATAAAGCACGGATTGACTCTGTGGGTTCACCGTCACAATACGCTTTCTTCTCATGTCATAATACGCTTTTACGATTTGTATATAGACAAAATCGTAATATAAACAAGGTGGTACTAATTTGGGGTACGCACGTCCTTGTGGAAGTTTTCGTTTGTCCGTCGTTATAGGATTTTCGTACGTAGTGAAAAAACAGTTCATCCTTTTTTCTCTCCGTATCGCATACCCGATTGGGCCTCTGATTGACTCCGTCATCTTTTTTTTCGAGTTGGCTTTGCCTAAGAAAATATGTTTCTATCAAGGATTAACAAAGAAACATTTTCTCCTGCCGTCCATACGACACTCGTCTCCAAAGTCCAAACACAACTCCTCCTTCCCCCATCGTATTTTATGCCAACGAATCCTACCCTCCTCTTGATACATGCCCGCACAAATCCTTCCTCGCTCGCATGTCCGTCATCGCCGCCACTGCTACCAGCACCGGCAACCTCTAGACGACACCAACGATAATCAAGGACGGATGTGCATCCTGGCATCTCAACATCTCTCCGTGAAGAGGATTAGCTCCACGACGCCCTCACCGAGCAGCCGATCAGGAAACCAGCCCCGCCTCCCTGCTTCTTCCCTTCTCTCTGGTTATGCTGAGACAACAGCTCCCCCGCCCAGGCTCTCCACCGGCTCCTTGACGCCCCACATAGTCATAGAGTGCTAAATCCAGCAAAACAGCCCCGCCGCGTTGCCGCTCCCATCTCCCTGCATCTTCCCGAGATGGTCCGGCTGGGCACTGCCCCATCGACCAAGCGTGTGCTGTCCACAGAAGCCGGCTCCTCCACCCAAGCCTTCCTCTCCAAGGTCGGTGAGGACACTCTTCGTCTGGTCTGAACCAATCCTGATAATCATGCACAGGGTACACACATACATGTTTTCCCCACTGATTTAATTCGAATTCAGTTGTCCGTCTCCATCTCCAAATGGAGCAGAGCCGTCCAGCACACAACGTGATTTGCAGATCCAAGGAGGAGGGTGAGGAAGCCGACGGCGGATAGGATGAACGTCGCAGGGTATGAGCATGCTAGCCGCCCGTCTCGACGTTATAGGATCTGATAATCTTCTTTTGGTTTTCTTGTGTCCGCAGCAGCACTATGGTGGATTGGAATCATGCCATGAAGCAGAAGAAGAGGAGGTCCATTCGCCATCAAGCCAACCTTGCGTTGCTGCACCATGTCTCCCAACAGTTCCCGGCCCCCGTTGCCTCTTCCGCACACATCTATCCCCTTGAATCAGCGTACCTGTTTTGTTTTCTTAAGAAAAACGATGATTCATCTACAACTTGGATCAGAGCAAATTATTTGTCTACTAACCAGAGAAGAGGATCCAGCGATAGATGCTTTCAGATTTGGCTTCGACCCAAACTGGTCGCACGCTTTCAAGTCTTGGGGCTCGGCTCGATAGATCGAGGTCGAGAGAGGACTGACCTGGGAGAGCAGTCAGACGGCGGTGATGTCTAGGTGACATGAGTGCGAAGGCGGCTGGGCATCGTCCGCATTGACCTGAAGGCAAGCGACCGCTCAGCTGTTAATTCACCGTTTGTCTCAGCACCATTATATTTTTGTGATTCTCAATTTGTCTCATGATTGATCCATTCATAATTAGTAGTACACTTTATCTTCTGTTTCATGTGTTTTATGGGTGGAAGGGTTTGGATGACCGATGAGCATCTGGATGGGGGATAAATGTTAGCCGCAGGCCTGCTCCCATGCTTTGCCATTGCTACTGTCTCCCTACATCGCCGTCTACGTCTCTGACCATGCACCAATACATGGAGACCCAGTCCTTCGAGCACACACCAGCCCTGACATGCGTGTCCCGTCGTTGCCCGGGCTCCCATGCCTTGCAGCCATGGAGGTCATATCCTCAAAGCGCCAGCCCGGCCCCAACCCGCGTGGACACTGGTCAAAATATCATCTTAGCTACTGGTCTAATAAAGCAATGATCATTGGCTCTCTCTGGTGAAAATTTCACTTTGATCAGCTAACACACGAGTCAAACATAACTGCTAGCAGTCTATCATAATATTATCTCTAAACTCATATGCCTTTCATGTATAGTATGCCGATGATATATGTCAATGATAGCAACAGTGAACTTGTACAATTTTTAATGTGCATCTTATTTAGATTCATGACCTCTGAACATAATTGTAACATGTATTTTGATGATGCTCAGCTCCATTTGTCGGCAAACTTCAAATCAATGATGGGGAATACAATTTTCTGTGATAGTTGGGACTAATCCGTTTTCTTCTAATGTGCAATTCAAGTTGATGTCACAGTTCAGTAGCTCGAATTGAAGTAGTGTTCATTTGTTAAGGAGATGAAATCTTAGCTCTTACACTAGCTCACGTACACATTAAAACATTAAGTGGTAAATAGCTTACATACACCAGTCAGTTATGCATTGTACCTTCAGATTCTGAGATAAATAGAATCTCTAGCTATATATCTATGTACACGCGAAGCATGAAATCATGGGTGGGCGAAGCACCAGGATGTCTGTCAATGACTATGCCATCAGGAAGAAGCCCACCTCTCTTGACTCGCCGGTCCTAACGTAGAGAAGCAAGACACACCACCTAGCTAAGTATGCCCGCCTCACACCAATGTGTGCAAACATACCCTCCTAGGTAGAATTGGGATGCCCGCTTCACTCCTATGCGTGCTCGAGTGGTCCCTAGGCCAATCGTTGGGTGGAGGAGGAGTATGAGTCTGAGGGCGACATCGGCGCCTGGTCGGTGCCTTGAGACCTTCTCAAATGCATTTGGCATCCCGTAGGCCACGCCCTAACCGAGGCTGCTGCACCTTGCCATCGTGTTGGGCCTTCATGGTGACGGTGGACAGCCGGACTTCCTGGTGGAGTTGAGGCGGATCTAATATTACGCAATGAGATCCACATTGCACGTGGATATACACGATGTAGGACATGAAGCCAAACACAATGAGGAAGTAAAACACATATAGTTCTGTCTTTTTCCTTTTCACTGCTTTGACAACATTATTTTTTGAGAATCAACAACATTTTAACATGGTATCACCCGTTGCAACGCGCGGGCAATTTTCCTAGTGATATAATAAATATCATCATCATCATCATCATATCATTAACAACTTATCATCATAATACATCATTGTCATATAACACCTCCTCATGATCATCGTTCTCATCAATGAGACATCACATACAAGTTGGTCACTAGACATAATCACAACTACTCATCATCATCAACTCTCATAAACATATTGTACCTCATAGGACCTACTACATTCTCTTAGGACCTACTATATTATCTTAGGTAAAATAGCATAAAACAAGATAGCCCTTGACTCTCCATTATGGAGAATGGAGATTATCATGTCTTCAATTCTTGCCTTTCGCACAAGTTGCTTCCAAGAACCTCCTTACAAATGTCCATACATTTCTTCCATTCTTTGATTATCATGTGTTCACCGTTTTTAGAAATCCGGTATGCACAGGTGAGATTCGTAGGACGACCTGGCTGTATGTTCAGAACATCAAGGCGACCATTCTGATACATCAAATGAGGCCCACAATCCATCGGGATTTTCTGTTGAAAAACATAGTAATAACTTTGTAGTTAGCAATGTAGTTCAGTTTTAGAAGTATGCGAAAGATGCATGGATGCCGTAATAGTAAAAAATCATACCAGGAAATCTCCATGGAAGTTACCGTTGTTCAACATGTGCACTAGTGGCACGTATTCACCATAATTTGGAGGAGTTCGATAAAAGGCATTGTAATTCTCAATGTCAGTACAATATGCGACCAGATGATTTTCTCTTGATAAGTTAACTCAGAGCCATCGGTGTAGTTGGTTTTGTCTACCATCTTCCGCACACTCTTTGAAGAATGCAAATAAGCTATCAATGGAAATAAGTCAACTATTTTGAAATAAACAATATAAATTACTTAATAACTATGTTTGAGGAACTCACATAGCGTGTAACGCCCATGATGCGGCTATATCTCTCACGTGTCGAGGCACGACTTAGAGGCATAACCGCATTGTAGGTTTTGTTGCAAGAAGGGTCATCTTCACACAATCCCATGTAATGAACAAGACTGGGATAAAGAGTTGGCTTACAATCGCCACTTCACACAAGTAATTAAATAAATCATACATCATTTAGAGTACACACATAGTCCGACTACGAACGAAGACAAAATAAAAGAAGATAACCCCAACTACTAGATCCCCGATCGTCCCAACCGGGCTCCACTACCGGTCAACATGAAACGAAACATAGCAACGACCAAGATCTTCGTTGAGCTCCCATCTGAGCTCGGTTACATCACCTGCACTGGTATCATCAACACCTGCAACTGTTGTGATAGTATCTGGTGAGTCACGAGGACTCAGCAATCCCATTACCATGGGTATCAAGAGTAGCAAAGCTTAATGGGTAAGGAAAGGATAAGTGGTGAGGTTGCAGCAGCGTCTAAGCATATATGGTGGCTAACATACGCAAACAAGAGCGAGAAGAGAAGCAAACAGAACGGTCGAGAAGCTAGAGGTGATCAAGAAGTGATCCTGAAACTACTTACGTTCATACATAACCCAAAACCGTGTTCACTTCCCGGACTCCGCCGAAAAGAGACCATCACGGCTACACACACGGTTGATGCATTTTAATTAAGTCAAGTGTCAAGTTCTCTACAACCGGACATTAACAAATTCCCATCTGCCACATAACCGTGGGCACGGCTCTCGAAAGTTTATACCCTGCAGGGGTGTCCCAACTTAGCCCATCACAAGCTCTCACGGTCAACGAAGGATATTCCTTCTCCCAGGAAGACCCGATCAGTCTTGGAATCCCGGTTACAAGACTTCGACAATGGTAAAACAAGACCAGCAAGACCACCCGACTGTGCCGACAAATCCCGATAGGAGCTGCACATATCTCATTCTCAGGGCACACCGGATGAGACAGGCTACAAGTAAAACCAGACTTCGAGTTTCCCCGAGGTGGCCTCGCAGGCGGCTCGGTTCGGACCAACACTCAGAGGAGCACTAGCCCGGGGGGTTTAAAATAAAGATGACCCTTGAGTCTGCGGAACCCAAGGGAAAGGTATAGGTGGTAGGTAGGCAAATGTAAAACCAAAGTTGGGCCTTGCCGGAGGAGTTTTATTCAAAGCGAACTATCAAGGGGGTCCCATAAATCACCCAACCGCGTAAGAAATGCAAAATCAAGGAACATAACACCGGTATGATGGAAACTAGGGCGGCAAGAGTGGAACAAAACACCAGGCATAAGGCCGAGCCTTCCACCCTTTACCAAGTATATAGGTGCATTAATTAAATAAGAGATATTGTGATATCCCAAAATAATCCTGTCCAACATGGAGCAATCTTCAACTTCACCTGCAACTAACAACGCTATAAGAGGGGCTGAGCAAAGCGGTAACATATCCAAGCAACAGTTTGCTAGGAAGGGTGAAAAGGTTATAGGCTGGCAGGGCAATTTGGGAGGCTTGATGAACAAGTGATAGGTAGCGTAGCATAGTGATAGAACGAAGCAACTAGCATAGCAATGATAGTAGTGAGATCCAAGGTGATGGTCATCTTGCTTGAAATCCCGCTAGGAAGAAGAACGAGTCCATGAAGAAGACAAACGGACGTAGTCGAACGAATCCTCAGCACTCCGGAACAAAACCGAAGCTAACGAGAGAAGCAAACCGTAAAGAAGCAAACAACATGGTAAACACACAAGCATAAACATGTCATGATGCACAAACAAGTATGATGCATGTCCCGTTTAATGAGGCATGGCATGGCAATATGCAAAAACAATACTACAAGTTAAGTGGAGCTCAATATGCAACGAGTTGCATATTGACAAAACACCACATCAATTATTTAGTTCTCTCTCATTTAGGAACACGACAATATTAAATGTTGTTAAACATGTCAAGAGGTGAGGCATAAGAAAACTACCTATCTAGGCAAGTTTAAATCAGGCTGGAACAACAAACAACAATCCCGGAAAAACCTCATATGCAATTTATGAATTTTCTACTGTTCTGCCCTAAACCATGCTTTAATGTTGTTAAGAAGTAAAACAAAGTGCATCAAGTTAATCTATGCATTTTTTCACCCCATTTACATATAAAGTTTATTAAAATTGGAACTACGGTTATTTAATTATGAAATAAATCATTTTAGCATGGCATTTAAGAAAATTAATTCAAACAACACATTTAAATATTTTAACATGGATGAAAGTAGAGGATTATGAAACTAGATGAAATTCTAAGCACTTCACATGTAAAGTTTGTTTACTTCTGATGCATGGTTATGAAGTTATTAATGCATGAACTAGGGGGGGGGGGTTCTGTAAAATCGCAAAACTGGGAAAAACATGGTACGGGCCGCATCTGTTCTCACCATGGGCCATGGCCCGGGTCGGTGGAGAGGGAGGCCTGCAATGGCACGCTGGGCCGCGGTCAACGGGCGAAGGGGGGATGGAGGGCAAGCTGGGCCTTGGTGCTTGACCATGCTGGCGCCAGATCGGGTCAACGACGGGGAGGCGCTCGTCCTGTCGCTCGAAGCAAAGGAAGCCAGCAGGCGCGGGACTTGTGGTCGAGACGAACAGGAGGGGCGGCGAGGAAGACCTTCTGGTGTTGTTCGCCGGTGGGACGACAGCGAGGGCGGAGCAAGGCGGCGGCGTGGGCGATGAGATGGAGGTCGGGGACGGCTCGGTGCAGGGGCATGCTCCTGTGAACAAATGCAGAGAGCGACAGAGTTTAGAGAGGAGGTACATCGAGAAGAAACAGAAGGAAAAGGCAAGGGCCAGGGGACGACCTGATGGTTCGGTCGCCGGTGACGGCGGGCGCAGGTCTGCTCCGGCGGTGCAGGGTCCTGGAAGTGAGGCTCGGGCGAGCTTAGGGCGAGGCAGAGGATGGGTTAGCGCTCAGGTGAGGGGACTTGTCGCTGGTCGTCGTCGTCCCCACACGCACAAGCAGGGGAGGCCGGCGATGAGGGCTTGGGGAGGTCGATCCGGAGCGGATCCGGTCGCCTGGAGGCTTGGGCCCGCCGGAGTTTCGAACTGGAGGCGGAAGACGGCATCCATGGCCATGGCGGCTCCCTGTTGTAGCGGTACAGAGAGAGCAGTCGAGAGAGACGTGAGTGATAGAACAACAAAGGAGGACCGAAAGAAGGAAAGGCAGGGTCGGCGACCTGCGGGGCTCTGGTGAGGTGAGCTCAAGGAGCTCGTGCAGGAGAAGGAGGGGCGCTGCAGGATTCGGGCGGCTATGCTGCGGTGGTTGGCTCGCTAGGGAAATTGAGGGAGAGGGTCGGAGGCTGCTGGTGGTGGGGATGGATCTGGGAGGATCCCGATGAAGATGCGGATTGGAGGAGTGGCGGCGGCGCGATGGGATCGATGGGACAAGGCTCCTATGATCTAGGGTTGGTCTGCTTATATAGGAAAAGAATTTTAGAAGGGGCTAGAATTACCCTCCGATCGTAATCGGATGGCTGAGGAAAAAATAGGTTAGGACATCCAATTAAGAAAATGGAGATGTTTTATAGATGTTTGGGGATGCTCCGAACGCATTGGTCACGACCGAGCGGTTCGGGTTCGGAGCAGTTTTCGGACGCACGCAAGAGGGGGTCGGTGGTTGTGCAGAGAGGTTAGCTGGTTTGACAAGAGGGGATCGAAAACATGCAGATGCAATGCGGATGATGACATGACATGAAATGCATGACATGAACAAAATGCAAAACGAAATACAAAAACCCAACCACAGAGGAAAAAACATAACACGTAGCCGGAAAGGGCAAGAGTTGGAGTTACAATTATGGAAAGTTACATCCAGGGTGTTACAACACTCCACCACTACAAGAGGATCTCGTCCCGAGATCTAGGATTTCACCGGAGAGAAATGGAAGAGGAAGAGAAGAGGTAAAACTAAGTTGCTTCTTCGACCAATGAGTGAAACCAAAGAACCTTGAGAGGTTGAAAAGTTGAAAGAAAGAACACAACAGAGTTGAACACAATTGAGAGCACTGCGGTAGAAAATAGAAACAAGGAACACCATGTGAACTTTGGAGGTTGCAAAGCTATGAATGACAAGTACAATGGACAATAAGGAATTGAAACCACTCTCGTTGAAATGAGATAAACAAGGAACAAGGAAGATCAAATTCGGATAGCACTCCGGTTGAAAAGAATTGCAAGACTTGATAAGATGAAAAGAACTTGAAGAGATGACACAACACTTTGGTTAAATGGATAAGCACAAAAAATAACATGAACTTAACAAAATGAGGTGATGGGTGAAGCCCACAACATCACAATGCCTCCGGAAGAAATGAAAGAATGGAATGGAATGAACGGAGGAAAACTTCATCTTGAAAGAGCACGCTTACAGGAAATGCTAGAACGGAGTTGTTGGATTATCAACAACGAAAGGACAAGCTTGTTGTGGGCTTATGGAAAACTTCTCAAAATTGAGGCGAAATTCTGCCACTATAGAAACAAATAATATAATTGATAACACCAACAAGATGAAAAACTTCTTCCACCAAGATGATAGAGAGATAACTTGGACTATTGATAATCACCACAATAGCAACATTCCTTAGGGAAGGCTTTAGGTGAAATATGACACAAGATAACTCCAACGAAGAGATTTATGGATTTAAAATACCTCATTCTTGACAACATATGAATCATGAAACATGAAGGAAATTTTCAAGAGTGACATAACACCACCTCAAAAGATAAGGTATAAAGAATTGCACTTTGGAATGCAAGATGAAGAATACTTGAGCTTTTCCAAGAACAATCTTGAAGAACACTTCGAGAATGAGTGAAATCTTTAGCGAACCACCATATAGAGCCTCCATGAAGAACTCCGATAATAAAAGAATGATCAAACGAAACGAAAGTTGAAAACACAAGGTGAAGCCTTGAGATGATTTAAATGAAGCTTCGCGGCGATATAACCGAGAAAACTTGTTACTCCGGAAAAGGAAAAGATGAAACACTAGAACCGAGAATTACGTCATCATGAACAATCTCCGGAAGAAAAGAATTAAACACTTGGATGAAACAAGAATAAGAATTATGCTATGCGTATCCTTCACCAATTTAAATTGATGACAAGCAACGGATTTGGCATACTACTTATTCCCGTAGAAACGATTAAGAGAGATATAGTGCAAACTTGAGAAGGTATTGATGGAACCACCGGCGGGATTTGGAAACAGCGAATGAATTGATATGATAACGAAGGAAGTGAAATCTTGAGCGAACCACCATAAGAATTTAAAATGAAAGTAGCAAAGGCACAATTCACCGGGAAGAATTGTAAAGCGAATGAAGATACTTGAGGGGATTTAGATACATGAGAGCAAAGAGATCACGAACTGATTAAAGAATACTTGAACGAAGCACCGGAAGAATATGGACACGAAGGAAGAGGCATCAATTCAGAATCGAGAGATCTTCTGAAATAATGGCCTTCGGATGATCGAGAAAAGAAAGCAACCCTTGAAATGCGTCGGATGGGTGAAAAGAATTCTCACAATTGAAAACAATTATAAGAGGATGGCATGAAGCTAGAACCATGAATCTTCAAGAGAATGGACCAAGATTTTAGGAGAAATCTCTTCCTCGGTCTTCAAATGTTGAGAATGATGATGAGAACCACCATGAATTGTTGAGGCACTCCGGAATGAAGAATAGAAAGGTTGAACCAGTGATGAAAAGAATATGAAAGCGAACTTGGAGGAAACATTTGACTGATGAGAAATCATTCTTATGTCAAACTTTGAAAGAATTTGAGAATCGCTCCTGATAAATTAGAAGAGTCAGGTAAGATCATGCGAAAAGACCTGTGGGTTAGGGCCCACTCGGAAGAAACATCGTTGAAGGATTTTAAAAAAGAGATTGCACTGGTTGAATTAAATGGCTTGAATGAGATAACAACCTCAAAATAACTTGAACGGATTGAGAATGGAAATACGAATCTTCTGAGATATCTTCTACACTCCGGACATGAACTGGGAGAGGTGAATAAATAAGAGAGCCTTGGATAAGAAATTCACATGGGAAGATATGTGAAACAAAAGGAAGAGATATGATCAACACCGAAGCTTGAAATTAATCCACCGGAGAAGAAACAACAACGAAGGATGATAAACTTGAAGCTCCGTTAGTATCTTTCCGAGAATCACCGGATAATATCATTGACGGAAAAGAATAGAGAAACTTCCCATCAATAAAAATATACTTGATTAAGAAATCTGAGTCCTTGAAGAAAAAAGGGTGGGAGGGCGGGAAAAACAAAGGCAACTTGGGACGGCTGGAAGAAACACCATTGAGAAAACTTAGAAATGATCTTGCGGATGGGGTGAATGATGTGATCATCTCGAAGAGAAGCATGCCAGTTGAAAAGAATTAACATGACGACCTCGATGATCAAGAAGGATTAGTATTCACATAGCAATATGAGAACACCGTTTAGGAAAGGTATGGATTCAACATTTGACTTCGAAGAACTCAAATACCACAAATAAAACAAAACAAAGGATTTGGCTTGCAGAATAAGCCGGAAACAAACATATGATAGATCCCATATTGTATCATGTGTCTGTTGGAAAGATATCCTACGAGATACTTGAATTCCCACTTATAAACTCCCGAAACTTTCTGGTTACGCAATCTGGTGTTGGGGATACAGGGGAAGCAATATATATCTCACCCAAAACTAACAATCCCTACATCCAAGCTGTATCCATACGTCAACACATAACCAAGAAACCTTCAGAAATCGTGTACCTCTGTTGGAAATATGCCCTAGAGGCAATAATAAAAGGGTTATTATTATATTTCCTTGTTCATGATAATTGTCTTTTATTCATGCTATAACTGTGTTATCCGGAAATCATAATACACGTGTGAATACATAGACCATAACATGTCCCTAGTGAGCCTCTAGTTGACTAGCTCGTTGGTCAACAGATAGTCATGGTTTCCTGACTATGGACATTAGATGTCATTGACAACGGGATCACATCATTAGGAGAATGATGTGATGGACAAGACCCAATCCTAAGCATAGCACAAGATCGTGTAGTTCATTTTGCTAGAGCTTTTTCAATGTCAAGTATCTCTTCCTTAGACCATGAGATCGTGTAACTCCCGGATACCGTAAGAGTGCTTTGGGTGTACCAAACGTCACAACGTAACTGGGTGACTATAAAGGTGCACTACAGGTATCTCCAAAAGTGTCTGTTGGGTTGACACGGATCGAGACTAGGATTTGTCACTCCGTATGATGGAGAGGTATCTCTAGGCCCACTCGGTAATGCATCATCATAATGAGCTCAAAGTGACCAAGTGTTTGGTCACGGGATCATGCATTATGGTACGAGTAAAGTGACTTGCCGGTAACGAGACTGAACGAGGTATTGGGATACCGACGATCGAGTCTCGGGCATGTAACGTACCGATTGACAAAGGGAATTGTATACGGGGTTGTTCGAATCCTCGACATCGTGGTTCATCCGATGAGATCATCGAGGAGCCTGTGGGAGCCAACATGGGTATCCAGATCCTGCTGTTGGTTATTGCCCGAGAGCCGTCTTGGTCATGTCTACGTGTCTCCCGAACCCGTAGGGTCTACACACTTAAGGTTCAGTGACGCTAGGGTTGTATGAATATGAGTATGCAGTATAACGAATGTTGTTTCGAGTCCCGGATGAGATCCCGGACGTCACGAGGAGTTCCGGAATGGTCCAGAGGTGAAGAATTATATATAGGAAGTGATATTTCGGCCATCAGGAAAGTTTTGGGGTCACCCGGTATTGTACCGGGACCATCGAAAGGGTCCCGGGGGTCCACCGGGTGGGGCCACCCATCCCGGAGGGCCCCAAGGGCTGAAGTGGGGAGGGGAACCATCCCATAGTGGGCTGGTGCACCCCCCTTGGCCCACCCCCTGCGCCTAGGGTTGAAACCCTAGGGTGGGGGGCGCCCCACTTGCCTTGGGGGGTACTCCACCCCCCTTGGCCGCCGCCCCCTTGGGAGATTGGATCTCCCAGGGCCGGCGCCCCCCCCCCCCGGGGGCCTATATAAAGGGAGGGGGGAGGGGGGCAGCCGCACCCTGAAGTTCTGGCGCCTCCCTCCCCCTGCTACACCTCTTCCTCCTCTGTCACGTGCTTGGCGAAGCCCTGCCAGAGTGCTGCTGTTCCACCACCACCACGCCGTTGTGCTGCTGCTGGAGCCATCATCATCAATCTCTCCTTCCCCCTTGCTGGATCAAGAAGGAGGAGACGTCATCCGCTCCGTACGTGTGTTGAACGCGGAGGTGTCGTCCGTTCGGCGCTAGGATCTCCGGTGATAGGATCACGACGAGAACGGCTACTTCAACCCCGTTCTTTTGAACGCTTCCGCTCGCGATCTACAAAGTGGTATGTAGATGCATCTCCCATGACTCGTTGCTTAGATGAACTCATAGATGGATCTTGGTGAAACCGTAGGAAAATTTTTAATTTTCTGCAACGTTCCCCAACAACCTCAACCTTCGAAAAGCATCTGTTATACGAGCTATGGCAATACTCCTGAACTCCCCAGTACTGGGTGGCGTTGAGGTTATCTTACCACTAGCTGCATAAAAGAGATTTTCGATGTCGGTGGAACTCAGGTATTCCAGAACTGCAATGATAAAATTATGACGAAAACACCTCGGAGCTCAACTCCCCGGGACACTGCCACAACCCCTAAATATCAGGAGGCACCAAGAACAATGTTCTCGTCATAAGAATATCGGAACAATCCCAAGATACCCGGGTGATCCTTTTTTTTAGTGAAATTTGAGGCGAGGAAAGACAAAACATCTACGTCAGGAGGCCTCACCAGAGCGACAAAGGGAATGAGGAGTAAAAAGAATCCTACTCTCCAATATATATAATCCTAAGACTCAAAACATTTTTGTTCTAAACTCAACAACGTCAGCGATTCGATCAAGCAGGGGGCTCCTAAGTTGGGGATGGCTCTGATTACCAACTTGTAACGCCCACGATGCGGCTATATCTCTCGCGTGTCGAGGCACGACTTAGAGGCATAACCGCATTGTAGGTTTTGTCGCAAGAAGGGTCATCTTCACACAATCCCATGTAATGAACAAGATTAGGATAAAGAGTTGGCTTACAATCGCCACTTCACACAAATACTTAAATAAATCATACATCATTCAGAGTACACACATAGTCCAACTATGGATGAAGCCAAAAGAAAAGAAGATAACCCAACTGCTAGATCCCCGATCGTCCCAACTGGGCTCCACTACTAATCAACATGAAATGAAACATAGCAACGACCAAGATCTTCGTTGAGCTCCCATCTGAGCTCGGTCACATCACCTGCACTGGCATCGGCACCTGCAACTGTTGTGATAGTATCTGGTGAGTCACGAGGACTCAGCAATCCCATTACCATGGGTATCAAGACTAGCAAAGCTTAATGGGTAAGGAAAGGATAAGTGGTGAGGTTGCAGCAGCGTCTAAGCATATATGGTGGCTAACATATGCAAACAAGAGCGAGAAGAGAAGCAAACGGAATGGTCGAGAAGCTAGAAGTGATCAAGAAGTGATCCTAAAACTACTTACGTTCATACATAACCCAAAACCGTGTTCACTTCCCGGACTCCGCTGAAAAGAGACCATCACGGCTACACACACAGTTGATGCATTTTAATTAAGTCAAGTGTCAAGTTCTCTACAACCGGACATTAACAAAATCTGCCACATAACCGCGGGCACGACTCTTGAAAGTTTATACCCTGTAGGGGTGTCCCAACTTAGCCCATCACAAGCTCTCACGGTCAACGAAGGATATTCCTTCTCCCAGGAAGACCCGATCAGTCTCGGAATCCCGGTTACAAGACATTTCGACAATGGTAAAACAAGACCAGCAAGACCACCCAACTGTGGAGACAAATCCCAATAGGAGCTGCACATATCTCGTTCTCAGGGCACACCGGATGAGACAGGCTACGAGTAAAACCAGACTTCGAGTTTCCCCGAGGTGGCCCCGCAGGCGGCTCGGTTCGGACCAACACTCAGAGGAGCACTGTCCCGGGGGGGTTAAAATAAAGATGACCCTTGAGTCTGCAGAACCCAAGGGAAAGGTATAGGTGGTAGGTAGGCAAATGTAAAACCAAGGTTGGGCCTTGCTGGAGGAGTTTTATTCAAAGCGAACTGTCAAAGGGGTCCCATAAATCACCCAACCGCATAAGGAACGCAAAATCAAGGAACATAACACCGGTATGACGGAATCTAGGGCGGCAAGAGTGGAACAAAACACCAGGCATAAGGACGAGCCTTCCACCCTTTACCAAGTATATAGGTGCATTAATTAAATAAGAGATATTGTGATATCCCAAAATAACCCTGTCCAACATGGAACAATCTTCAACTTCACCTGCAACTAACAATGCTATAAGAGGGGCTGAGCAAAGCGGCAACATAGCCAATCAATGGTTTGCTAGGAAGGTTGAAAAGGTTAGAGGCTGACAGGGCAATTTGGGAGGCTTGATGAACAAGTGATAGGTAGCGCAGAATAGCGATAGAACGAAGCAACTAGCATAGCAATGATAGTAGTGAGATCCAAGGTGACGGTCATCTTGCCTGAAATCCTGCTAGGAAGAAGAATGAGTCCATGAAGAAGACAAACGGACGTAGTCGAATGAATCCTCACCACTCCGGAACGAAACCGAAGCTAACGAGAGAAGCAAACAAGAAAGAAGCAAACAACATGGTAAACGCACAAGCATAAACATGTCATGATGCACAAACAAGTATGATGCATGTCCGGTTTAATGAGGCGTGGCATGGCAATATGCACAAACAACACTACAAGTTAAGTGGAGCTCAATATGCAACGAGTTGCATATTGACAAAACACCACATCAATTATTTAGTTTTCTCTTGTTTAGGAACACAACAATATTAAATGTTGTTAAACATGGCAAGAGGTGAAGCATAAGAAAACTACCTATCTAGGCAAGTTTAAATGAGGCCGGAACAACAAACAACAATCCCGGAAAAACCTCATATGCATTTTATGAATTTGCTACTGTTCTGCCCTAAACCATGTTTTAATGTTGTTAAGCAGTAAAACAAAGGGCACCAAGTTAATCTATGCATTTTTTCACCCCGTTTACATATAAAGTTTATTAAAATTGGAACTACGATTATTTAGTTATGAAATAAATCATTTTAGCATGGCATTTAAGCAAATTAATTCAAACAACACATTTAAATATTTTAACATGGATGAAAGTAGCGGATTATGAAACTAGATGCAATTCTAAGCATTTCACATGTAAATTTTGTTTAATTCTGATGCATGGTTATGAAGTTATTAATGCATGAACTAGGGGGGGTTCTGTAAAATGGTAAAACACTGGATAATGCTAAATCACAGAACTGGGAAAAACATGGTAGGGCCGCATCTGTTCTCACCATGGGCCATGGCCCGGGTCGGTGGAGATGGAGGCCTGCAAGGGCACGCTGGGCCGCGGTCAACGGGCGAAGGGGAGATGGAGGGCGAGCTGGGCCTTGGCGCTTGACCATGCTGGCGCCAGATCGGGTCAACGACGGGGAGGCGCTCGTCCTGTCGCTCTAAGCAGAGGAAGCCAGCAGTCACGGGACTTGCGGGCAAGGATGACCTGCTGGTGCTGTTCGCCGGCGGGACAACGGCGAGGGCGGAGCAAGGCGGCGGCGTGGGCGACGAGATGGAGGTCGAGGACGGCTCAGTGCAGGGGCATGCTCCTGTGAACAAACGCAGAGAGCGATAGAGTTTAGAGAGGAGAGACATCGAGAAGAAACATAAGGAAAAGGCAAGGGCCAGGGAACGGCCTGATGGTTCGATCGCCGGCGACGGCGGGCGCAGGTCTGCTCCAGCAATGCGGGGTCCTGGAGGTGAGGCTCGGGCTTGCTTAGCGCGAGGCAGAGGATGGGTCAACGCTCGGGCGAGGGGACTTGTCGCATGTCGTTGTTGTCCCCGCACGCAGAAGCAGGGGAGGCCGGCGATGAGGGCTTGGGGAGGTCGATCCGGATCGGATCCGGTCGCCTCCGAGGCTTGGGCCCGCCGGAGTTTCGAACTGGAGGCGGAAGACGGCATCCATGGCCATGGCGGCTCCCTGTTGCAGGGTACAGAGAGAGCAGTCGAGAGAGACGTGAGTGAGAGAACAACAGAGGAGGACCAAAAGAAGGAGAGGCAGGGCCGGCGACCTGCGGGGCTCCGGCGAGGTGAGCTCAAGGCGCTCGTGCAGGAGAAGGAGGGGCGCTGCAGGATTCGGGCGGCTGCACTGCGGTGGTTGGCTCGCTAGGGAAATCGAGGGAGAGGGTCGGAGGCTGCTGGTGGTGGGGATGGATCTGGGAGGATCCCGATGAAGATGCAGATTGGAGGAGTGGCAGCGGCGCGATAGGATCAATGGGACAAGGCTCCTAGGATCTAGGGTTGGTCTGCTTATATTGCAAAAGAATTTTAGAAGGGGCTAGAATTACCCTTCGATCGTAATCGGACGGCTAAGGAAAAAATAGGTTAGGGCGTCCAATTAAGAAAACGCAGATGTTTTATAGATGTTTGGGGATGATCCGAACACACTGGTCACGACCGAGCGGTTCGGGTTCGGAGCAGTTTTCGGATGCGCGCAAGAGGGGGTCGGTGGTTGTGCAGAGAGGTTAGCTGGTTTGACAAGAGGGAATCGAAAACACGGTTGGTCTGGGAACGGTCAATGGAGGCAAGGGGGAACGCGACAACTACGAATGGATGCAAGCTTTATGAAAACATGCAGATGCAATGCGTATGATGACATGAGATGAAATGCATGACATGAACAAAATGCAAAATGAAATACAAAAACCCAACCACGGAGGAAAAAACATAACACATAGCCGGAAATGGCAAGAGTTGGAGTTACAATTATGGAAAGTTACATCCGGGGTGTTACATAGCAGTAGAATTGGAAGCGTATCAACAAGAACCCAAATGTCCAAATTGTCTTGGTCGATGTCAAGATCACCAAGATCCATGGTGATAAACATACCCTCTTGAAAATCATACATCTCGCAAACTGCTTCCCAGCCCAAGCAACCAAAATTGGATACGCTCTCAGAATTGTATAGATTTACCTCAAAATCCATACCATGATGGGTCCTTAGGTTAATTTTCTTTGTTTCATTCCTCTCATGATCTTCAAAACCCATCCTCTCCAAGACATAGCGTCTTGCATGGCATGGGATAAGCTAGTTGAATTGTAAAAGATGAAAATTACATGTTCAAGTAGTAGAAGTCGAGCTTAATTACAAAAAAAACACTTAGCATTGTAGCGTACCGTTTCACAATTGAAGGCCTCCTCGAGCTTAATGCTGAAGCGCCGACCTTCGTCCAGGTGAGGCCTGTCGCAGAAACCCCGGTTGTCGCTGCACCAGGAGCACTCCCCGGGACCTTCTTTGTCCGACGACATTTCCTATGTTAATAATTCAAAGATTAAACTTGTACAATTACATCTATGTACTACAAAAACTAAATTAGATCATTATTATTCATCACGGGTTGACTATGGGTCTGTCGAGTCTTTTCTTGAAAACTCTCAACTCACGTGGTGTATATATTCGACCGTCGGTGATGGTAGCTCCTCCTTTCGTTCCCGAGTGCATTACACCAAATTGTCTAGCAAATGGGAACGAGGAGAAGTGTCAGGACCCCGAATCAATGCCACATCGATCTAGCATGTAACACCTCATATCACTTTGCGGCCTCACGCACGGTATTCCCACGGGTGTCGCCCTACCTTTTCCTGGGACCGTTTGCGCCTTTTGGCACACGTATATGATAGTGTCGCTAGCATCCATATGATAAGGAGCCCGGGCTGACATGGCTAGTCGTAAACCCAAAGTGACACAAACTTACAGGGACAGGCATCCATGACCCAGCATCGAACGTGTCGGTCATCAGCGAGTGAATCCAGGCTGTAGCACTGGGCTAGCAGGACTCCGGTGAACCGGGCTATAGAGGGCTAACAGGACTCCGGTAGACACCGCGTGACATTTCCCCGAAGGGACAGACACAGGAATGAAGAAGGACACATGCCGGCCAGCCTAAGTGTTCCGGAGCAGTAGCAAGCTACCATGGCTCAGTGGAAACACTAGGAGACATTTCCCGGTAAGAGAGGCTACTAAGGATAAACAACTAGATAGTCAGATCCCACACATACCAAGCATTTCAATAACATACACACAATATGCTCGATATGTGCAAATACAACATGGCATCACAACATGACTCTACAACTCAAGTATTTATTCATTAGGCTCCGAGGAGCGAGATATTACAAACATGGGTCTCATGACCCAGCATTCAGAGCACACAAGTCAAGCACAAGCGGAAGCTTAACATGTCTGAGTACAGACATCTACAAATGAAAAAGGCTGAGAAGCCTGACTATCTACCAGATCCTGTCGAGGGCACAAGATCGTAGCTGAGGTAACAAGCTAAACGTCGAAGTCCACGTGGTACTACTAGCGAGACTGAAGTCTCTCTGCAAAAACATAAATTAAGCAATGTGAGTACAAATGTACCCAGCAAGACTTACATCAGATCTAACTACATATGCATCATTATCAACAAAGGGGATGGTGGGGTTTAACTGCAGCAAGCCAGCTTTGACTCGGTGGCTATCCTGAACTATGACTGCAATGTAACTCTTTGAGGTGGCGCACACGAGTCCACATATTCACCATATCAATACACCACCATGGATCCGCTCCCGTCTCCCTACGAGAACGCCATCCATAGCACTCACGCTTATCTTGCGTATTTTAGAGTATCCACTTCCACTTGTCTATGAACTGTACAGGCAACCCAGAAGTCCTTTTCCGCGGACACGGCTATTCGAATAGATCATATTAACCCTGCAGGGGTGTACTTCTTCACACACGCTCTCACCACTTACCGCCGTTTACACGACATGTACTCGGGAACCTTCAAGCGGAAGCCCAGCGAGGGTGTCGGCCACGACCTGACTAACCACACAAGTCTCTCGTCCAGGTTTCTCGTTTATTCGGGTTCCATCCGCAAGGAGATCCGGTCGGGGTGTCGCTCACGGCCCCAAACGATGTGTGCAGGGTTCCCAAGCCCACCATCCGGGTGCCACTTGGTACACCAGGCCACTGTGCCTAGTCTGTCCCAAGCCCACCTGTACCGGGTGCCACTTGGTAGACTACTAACACTACCTACAAACACCAGAAACTAGTTGCAACTCCTGGACAGAGATCATGTTGATTAATAAGTCAAGAGAGTCAATTAAGGATCCCAATGTGTGGTAGTAGCTGTTCATGGATCACAAACACAGAACTCAGTTCCTGAGGACGGCTGCAATGAGACAACCCACCATGTACTCCTACATGGCCTCTCACCGCTACCTTTACCAAATCGTGTTCACACTCTTAGACCACACACAGTAGGACATGTACACCACATTCCAATTCATCCCCGATGAATCAGACCTGACTCAACTCTAAGCAATAGCAGGCATGACAACAAGCATGAATGAGTAGGCACATCAGGGCTCAAACAACTCCTACTCATGCTAGTGGGTTTCATCTATTTACTGTGGCAATGACAGGTCATGCAAAGGATAAAGGGGTTCAGCTACCGCAGCAAATAACAGATGAATCGGTGTTGTCCTAATGCAGTAAAAGAGAGCAGGAGCGAGAGAGTGGGATTTTATCGGAATGAACAAGGGGGTTTTGCTTGCCTGGCACTTCTGAAGATAATATAGCTCTTCATCGGTGTCATCGATCTCATCGTCGGAACCATGTCTATCGAGAGGGGACAAACACCGGCAAACAAGGAAGAACACAATCAATGCAATGCAGCAATATGATGCATGAATGTGACATGGCAATATGATGTTGATTTGAGCTAATGCAGCTAGCAACAAAGTTAAATGAAGTTGGTTTGAACCCTAAGTTCAAATCCAAACTCCATATGTGAAATTCAAATGCCATTTATATGATTTGTCCTAAACAGCAGCTATAAGTTGTTCTAACATGCATGTAAATAGTACAGATGGATAGATTGGATTTTTCTGATCATTTTACATATATAATTTATCTCATTTGGAGTTACGGTTGATTTTCTATGATTTTTGGAAGTTTAGGACATTTTCTGGAATTTCCTGGATTATCTTTATTCCAGAAAAAGATTAATTGCGTCAGCATGATGTAGGTGTGATGTCAGCAGGTCAACTGACCCGGTCCAGGTCAAACCTGACCAGTGGGGTCGACACGTCAGTGACACAATTAACTAACAGGGTTAATTAAATCTAACTAATCAAATTAACAGCCACTGGGCCCGCTGTCAGTGTCAGCAGGGGTAATTAGTCCTATACTAATCTAGTCAGGGGCGGGGCCCACGTGTGTTGACCCCAGAGAGGTCAAACCCCGGGTCGAACAGGTCAAACTCGCCGGCGACTCGACGCCGGCGAGGCCAGACACGGCGGCGAGGCTCGGATTTGGTCCTCCGTCGACCAAATCGACGGCGGAGACGCGCTACGGACTGCTGGTGAACTCGTGCATCGAGTGGTGGTGGCGGTTGGGCCTGGGGAGGTCGGAGTTGTCGCCGGCGTCGACCTTGGCGGTCGCCGGAGCTCGGGTGGTGGCGGGTTTGGCGCTACGGCTTGCGTTTGAGAAAAATAGCAGGCTAGAGAGGCACTAGGTGTTGCTACGAGCGCAGCGGCACACGCACATGACCAAATGGTCACCTGAGCCACGTCGGCGATGAGGCCAGGCGACAGCGCGATTCGGTCGGCAAGGGGGTGACGTCTACGGGGCATAATCGAGCTCGGGAAGAGGGGGGTTAGACGCAGGAGCTCACAGCGCTTCGGACGGGAGGCTCGAGGGGCTCGGGGAAGGCCTGCAAACGGCGGAGCGGCGACAGCGTTCGTCGGAGCCCGAGGAAGAAGATGGAGCCGATGCCGGCGATGCAGCACGTACGGGCTTGAGCGCGTCAGCTTGGGGACGTTGTGCGTTGCAGCGAAGCTTCGGATGCGTCGAGGGGGCGAGGGGATGGCAGTGGGCGCAGCAATGGCGAGCGGCGGCGGCGGCTGCGTTCGGTGCGTGCGAGGGAGAGAGCCAGGGGAGAGGATGGGGACCAGAGAGAGTGAGAGAGAGTCGGGGGCAGCAGGATGGCGCCAAGGAGAAGACGCGAGGCGTCGCGGTGGCCAGGCGACGCAGGCAGACAGCCTAGTGGCGTGGCGCCCGCGCGCGCGCCGGCGCGCTCCTCTCTGCCTGCCTGGCGAGAGGAAGCAGGTGGCTGGCACGGGCCAGCACAGTGCTGGGCCGGCCAGTGGGCTGCCAGGTGGGCTGGCTGGGCTGCCAAGTGAGCGCCAGGTAAGTGCTCTGTTTTATTTTTTCCGTTTTGTTTTATTTTTTAATTTATTTTGCCACTGTTTTCAAATTCAAAAAGAATTTCAAACAATGCCAGAACATTCTAAAATATTTTATGTTACCTCTCTGGACTATTCCAAGAGTACATAAAACACTTCAAAGCATTTGAAAACATATTCATTATATATTATGAATATATCCCAAATTCAAATAGATTATTGATTTAAATTCAGAGACCAAATAATTCCTTAAAAATGTTCCAGATTTTTGGTTTGATATATAACTCTTGCCAAAATTCACAAAACTATTTTTAGGGCATTTTGGATTCACAGAATGCAATTTAAAGGGTGCTTGCCCTTCTTTTAATTAGATTTCTGAGGTTTCAACAATCCTCAATTCAAGTTTCAGAAAAATAGACATGATGCACACATGAAGCTAGCCTAGAGCATTACCAGAAGGTAGGGATGTGACAGCTCACCCCCACTAGACAAGAATCTCGACCCGAGATTCAGGACATGAGGTAAGAAGACAGAGGGGACACGAAGCTAGCACAATCTTCATGATCCAAGTTGCACTTCATAAGAACCTTGATTCGATCATCATCTTGTCTCGACGTCTTGCTCTGAGAACTCCAACTAACATGACGAGAAGAGGAATGGAAAGCTCTGGAAGAATCTATCTCCTTGAAGACCGAACAACTCAGGATCAACTCATGGGATGAGACATTGTCACATCTCTCGAGCTGAGATACGAAGCATACATCTGAGGAAATGGAGTGAGACAGATGACGAGGGCTCGCTAGGTAGACAACAATTCCAGACTTAAGAATGTGGTAAACGGTTGTCAATGTAGCGAGGAGTTGAGTTGCCATGATACCATAACGGGGCATCTTAGGGAAGGTGGCTCGTGGAATTATTACCTTAAGTGGCCAAAAGAATTACCTTTGATATGGAGATCATTGGGATTCTCTAAACCAACCTAAGGCAAATCTCGAGCAATGGTTTCGAGGAGTTCGGTAGAATGGCATACTCGGACTAGTATGGATGATGTGGATTACCTTGTTGAAAACAACACAAGGGATGATTTTGCTTGCGCGTGCTCTCAAGAACTTGAGCATTTCCATATTGATCAAGGTCTTACCAATATCCGTGTCAAGGATCCTGGCAACACAACGGACTACCATGATGAATAATGATGGATGATGCAGATACAAAGGAAGACAACACCTTCTCAAATTTCACCTTAGCGAGGCCAAGGAAACAAAATCTGGATGATCAACCGAGAGACATTTAGCACTCCGCTTCTAATGTTCTCCTTGATGTGCTAGCATAACCCATCCATAAAGACGGTTTGATATCTAGAACATCAAGTAAAAGGTTGGACTTCGGGAACACAAGAATCCATAAGGAACAACTAGGGAGTAAATCCTACGAAATCCTTATGGGGAGGTGGCCAACTTCCTCAATCAAGATACTACAATAATAGGTCTTCCGGCTGAGTGTGTCAGCCACGACATCCACTTTACCGGTTACGGTGGGACCATTATTATAGTTCTTGGGAAACGTTCCAACCATCATATCTGCCTGAGATTCAGATCTGGTTGGTGTCAGAATAATCCAGACTCATCGAGTCTAGGAAGAAAAATGAAAGTTTGCAACACAAATCAATGAGATAACGTTGCGAGATTCTCGGGAAATGAACTATGATATCAAGCTCCAAAACATGAGCTGGTTCTGCTACAACATGTGAACACGTTGTCCGAGACAAGCATGACCACATAGTAGTCTTATAATAAAACACTGCCGAGTTCTGGTAGGGAACCATCATCGAGGATAACGAAGTCCTAACATAAGTCATGATTCTTAAGAAGGAGCTTCTTCTCCCTGAACAAATCAATCAGTGGCTTGGTGTGCTAGGAACACATATAGAATGGAGGCGGCCAACCTATCAAACCATAGAGTACTTCGCACATGCATGACTGACTTGGGATGATTCCAAAGGAAGCAAAAACAATCTTTCTCGGATCCACGGCGGCAACTTACACCAAGTGCACGTGAATTAGAGAAAGTCACTTCTTTCATCCGAACATATACCTCATGAATGGAACACGGAGGTAATGTTTACAAAAGTTTCCAACACTAGATGGATGTTCAACATGATCATGGAGAAGCTAAAATGTTGTTGATGGGCTCAACAATAAGTCATCTGGATGACCATATAAATGGAATTCCATAGTTATGTGAACACGGTGATAGCATTGGTCAGACCAGAAGATATAATGGAGTATGCTCGAGGAATCAACCACGAGTAAGACGACATTACGAATATCGTTGGTTCTGATTTGATTTGACGATAGCCCACACCCCAATCAAAGTCTTAACAAGATGATAGACCCAGCAATTGATCACGAGGACCAATCGATGAAGATATCATCTTTCTACAACAAACACACAAACACAAGATATCCCTTTGGAAATGAACTAGGTTAGACAAGCTTTTATCTTCCAACTCTCCAAGTTGTTATTTAGCTTGACCAACTAGCTCAGGGTATCCAACACAGATCCTTGGAGAAGGGGGGTGGTTTACAAGAAACCAACTTGATCACGAACTCAACATAGCGGTCAGGTGACAACCTGGTAACACTTCCGAGAAGACATTCGGAAAATCATGAACCACCGATATATTATTAAGCTCGGGAACAATCTTGCTTCTAAGGGCAAGACAATATGAACAATGAGCGAGGATTTGACCAAATCCTAACTCATCAATCGAAGGGTGCACCGAAATAAGGACTAGGCAGCACGATCAGTCTTAGAATGATGATTCAAGAACCAACGCGCTAAGAATGAAATTATTGTCCTTTAACTACCAAGCAACAAGGTTGCTAGGAGTATTGATTTCACACATCACGATTCACTTGTCGACATTCCGGTTGCAACAACACGGGAACCGAGAAATGAATAATGATGGAGAGAGTATCATTCTATCAAGAGTTCATCATATGGTGTGCAATTCCCATGATAACCTTAATATAAAGATGGTAATACTCCAAGGTGGAGCAGAACAAAAGCTGGATTAGTATTTGATCTGCGGAGCACAACTGCTTTGACCCAATCCGGGATATGGATGAGGTACTGGAGTTTGTTTCTCCTAGTCATTCTGAACTAGAACGGCTTGACGGACCACAAGAATAACGAGCATCGGTGAACACGAATGCACGACATCAACTTGACTATCAACTAATAGACAAGGATCGAAATACAACTACAGAGGGACAACTCAAAGGAACATATATATTTCTGAGTTGTGGATGCATCGGTTAGTATGTCGAACAAATTCAACATATTTCTTCCGGATAACCCATGCTAAAGAGGAAGGACTAGCAGATTCACAACTATGAATGGAGGACTCATCAAGAGCACTCTGCTTGTGATCTTTTGGTTCCGCGAAGAACTTCTGCCAAAATGGTTCATAGTATTTGGAAGAAGGAAATACCACGGACCTCGAGGACTAATGCAAAGGTTACTAATAACCTAAAGGAACGAGCAAACACTATCAACATGAAGTAAGTACGGTGAATCTCAGGTTCAAAACCCAGGAATAGAATACCTACTACTAAGTGGCATCACGGGATGCTTTCGAGAATAAAGGCCAGAATCATCACAATGGGAACACAAAACATGACTAGCTTGCTAGGTGATCCCCTAAGATACCTAGGGTCATAATAATAATTCCAATATAAATGTCGCGGCAATGAAACACCTCAACACACTAGTTAGTGTGGTTGATCTGGCACAAAGGAACTTCGGAACGGTAGGAAGGAATTTGCAAATGCTTCAGACTATTTAGAAACCTGGGATGACTCGGACAGCATAACGACTGTAATGCTCAAAATGATTTGAGACATCCTACAAAATGGTGGCATAACCACTCGATCATCACAAAATCAAGATTCCGAGGCCAACTATGAATACACGGGAGTAGTAGGAACCGGACTGAAGCTTAGAACCATCAATCCTACAAGTCTACGGATTAGTAACACGTGATCCTAATAGAAAGAAGAGAAAGCCTAGTTCCTTAACCCCGTAGGAAGGATAAGATGACTCGGATCAGAAGGGCATGAGGTAAAGGAATAAAAAGAGCCTTACGTTCCATCCCACAATCAATTCCCTTATATAACTAAAGAATTTCTAGACTCAACTTCGACCAGTTTGGCTTGGTAATCCTACAGGCAGTCAGGCTCTGATACCAAAGCTGTCAGGACCCCGACTCAATGCCACATCGATCTAGCATGTAACACCTCATATCACTTTGCGGCCTCACGCACGGTATTCCCATGGGTGTCGCCCTACCTTTTCTCGGGACCCGTTTGCGCCTTTTGGCACACGTATATGATAGTGTCACTAGCATCCATATGATAAGGAGCCCGGGCTGACATGGCTAGTCGTAAACCCAAAGTGGCACAAACTTACAGGGACAGGCATCCATGACCCAGCAACGAACGTGTCGGTCATCAGCGAGTGAATCCAGGCTGTAGCACTGGGCTGGCAGGACTCCGGTGAACCGGGCTGTAGCGGGCTAACAGGACTCCGGTAGACACCGCGTGACATTTCCCCGAAGGGACAGACACAGGAACGAAGAAGGACACATGCCGGCCAGCCTAAGTGTTCTGGAGCAGTAGCAAGCTACCATGGCTCAGTGGAAACACTAGGAGACATTTCCCGGTAAGAGAGGCTACTAAGGATAAACAACTAGATAGTCAGATCCCACACATACCAAGCATTTCAATAACATACACACAATATGCTCGATATGTGCAAATACAACATGGCATCACAACATGACTCTACAACTCAAGTATTTATTCATTAGGCTCCAAGGAGCGAGATATTACAAACATGGGTCTCATGACCCAGCATTCAGAGCACACAAGTCAAGCACAAGCGGAAGCTTAACATGTCTGAGTATAGACATCTACAAATGAAAAAGGCTGAGAAACCTGACTATCTACCAGATCCTGCCGAGGGCACAAGATCGTAGCTGAGGTAACAAGCTAAACATCGAAGTCCACGCGGTACTACTAGCGAGACTGAAGTCTCTCTGCAAAAACATAAATTAAGCAACGTGAGTACAAATGTACCCAGCAAGACTTACATCAGATCTAACTACATATGCATCATTATCAACAAAGGGGATGGTGGGGTTTAACTGCAGCAAGCCAGCTTTGACTCGGTGGCTATCCTGAACTACGACTGCAATGTAACTCTTTGAGGTGGCGCACACGAGTCCACATATTCACCATATAAATACACCACCATGGATCCGCTCCCGTCTCCCTACGAGAACGCCATCCATAGCACTCACGCTTATCTTGCGTATTTTAGAGTATCCACTTCCACTTGTCTATGAACTGTACAGGCAACCCAGAAGTCCTTTTCCGCGGACACGGCTATTCGAATAGATCATATTAACCCTGCAGGGGTGTACTTCTTCACACACGCTCTCACCACTTACCGCCGTTTACACGACATGTACTCGGCAACCTTCAAGCGGAAGCCTAGCGAGGGTGTTGGCCACGACCTGACTAACCACACAAGTCTCTCGTCCAGGTTTATCGCCTATTCGGGTTCCATCCGCAAGGAGATCCGGCCGGGGTGTCGCTCACGGCCCCAAACGATGTGTGCAGGGTTCCCTAGCCCACCATCCGGGTGCCACTTGGTACACCAGGCCACTGTGCCTAGTCTGTCCCAAGCCCACCTGTACCGGGTGCCACTTGGTAGACTACTAACACTACCTACAAACACCAGAAACTAGTTGCAACTCCTGGACAGAGATCATGTTGATTAATAAGTCGAGAGAGTCAATTAAGGATCCCAATGTGTGGTAGTAGTTGTTCATGGATCACAAACACAGAACTCAGTTCCTGAGGACGGCTGTAATGAGACAACCCACCATGTACTCCTACATGGCCTCTCACCGCTACCTTTACCAAATCGTGTTCACACTCTTAGACCACATACAGTAGGACATGTACACCACATTCCAATTCATCCCCGATGAATCAGACCTGACTCAACTCTAAGCAATAGCAGGCATGACAACAAGCATGAATGAGTAGGCACATCAGGGCTCAAACAACTCCTACTCATGCTAGTGGGTTTCATCTATTTACTGTGGCAATGACAGGTCATGCAAAGGATAAAGGGGTTCAGCTACCGCAGTAAATAACAGATGAACCGGTGTTGTCCTAATGCAGTAAAAGAGAGCAGGAGCGAGAGAGTGGGATTTTATCGGAATGAACAAGGGGGTTTTGCTTGCCTGGCACTTCTGAAGATAATATAGCTCTTCATCGGTGTCATCGATCTCATCGTCGGAACCACGTCTATCGAGAGGGGACAAACACCGGCAAACAAGGAAGAACACAATCAATGCAATGCAGCAATATGATGCATAAATGTGACATGGCAATATGTTGTTGATTTGAGCTAATGCAGCTAGCAACAAAGTTAAATGAAGTTGGCTTGAGCGCGTCAGCTTGGGGACGTCGTGCGTTGCAATGAAGCTTCTGGATGCGTCGAGGGGGCGAGGGGATGGCAGTGGGCGCAGCAATGGCGAGCGGCGGCGGCGGCTGCGTTCGGTGCGTGTGAGGGAGAGAGCCAGGGGAGGGGATGGGGACCAGAGAGAGCGAGAGAGAGAGAGAGTAGGGGGGCAGCGGGGTGGCGCCAAGGAGAAGACGCGAGGCGTCGCGGTGGCCAGGCGACGCAGGCAGACAGCCTGGTGGCGTGGCGCCCGCGCGCGCGCTGGCGCGCTCCTCTCTGCCTGCCTGGCGAGAGGAAGCAGGTGGCTGGCACGGGCCAGCACAGTGCTGGGCCGGCCAGTGGACTACCAGGTGGGCTGGCTGGGCTGCCAGGTGAGCGCCAGGTAAGTGCTCTGTTTTATTTTTTCTGTTTTGTTTTATTTTTTAATTTATTTTGCCACTATTTTCAAATTCAAAAAGAATTTCAAACAATGCCAGAACATTCTGAAATATTTTATGTTACCTCTCTGGACTATTCCAAGAGTACATAAAACACTTCAAAGCATTTGAAAACATATTTATTATATATTATGAATATATTCCCAAATTCAAATAGATTATTGATTTAAATTCAGAGACCAAATAATTCCTTAAAAATGTTCCAGAATTTTGGTTTGATATATAACTCTTGCCAAAATTCACAAAACTATTTTTAGGGCATTTTGGATTCACATAATGCAATTTAAAGGGTGCTTGCCCTTCTTTTAATTGGATTTCTGAGGTTTCAACAATCCTCAATTCAAGTTTCAGAAAAATAGACATGATGCACACATGAAGCTAGCCTAGAGCATTACCAGAAGGTAGGGATGTGACAAGAAGATACCCCCACGACAACAGTCAGGATTCTTCGTCCTCTCATATATGGTGGATACTCTCCCTCACTGATTCCTCTCTGACATTTGCGACCGTCGGTGATGGTCGTTACTCCTCCTTCCCCTAGTGCATAACAAAGGTCTAGCACCCGAAGAAGAAGGAGAAACGACCCCCACGACAACAGTCGGGATTCTTCGGCCTCGACAGTCTTAAAGTTAACCCAAAATATCATTTAATTATCTTTCTAGAAAATCCAGGCCACTCAACATTTCCTACATATTCTAGCACAAGTCATGCCAAAATTAACAGAAAATTTCGGCATGACCTTTGCTAAAGCAGGACATATCGAGCGCCTGAAATTTGCCGGAACGGAAATTAATCAACACTCCGGCAAAACATAGGCCACTCGGAGGTGTAACCTGCAAGCGTGACCGGCCACTTGGGCAACCACATATCCTATTTGAGCAACACAAGACATACATGTTTTTATCTACATGATATCTTATAGGACTCATATTGACATGGAGATTTGGCTGGTCTCACCTCGAGGTCAGAGGGGGTCGATGACAGGGACGACTGCGGGGATGATGGAGGGGCTCCTTGATTTCTGCAAAAATAAAAAACCTATAAGTTATCACTAATACATCCCAAATAGTTCTTACTAAAAAAATGTGACATGTTCAACTAGTTCTTATTAAAAATAAACTTACTATAAATAGAAATAAACTAGTCTTTCTAAAAATAAACTAGTTCAACTAGTTATATTAATTTTCTTACTAAAAATACATTAGTTCTATTAATTCAACTAGTTCTTACTAAAACCAAACTAGTTCAACTAGTTTATTAATTTACTTACTAATTATTTTAAACACTTACTAAAAACAGTAAAAAAACTACATTATACAATAGTAAAAAACAGACAGAAAAAAAGAGATGGAGGGAGGAGGAAGAAGGAGGGAG